>NW_025211408.1:16052-17603 GCF_004010195.1 Chiloscyllium plagiosum
GGAGGGCAGCAGTTGCATGGTTCATGGCATCGTGGCAGGCACTGCTGTTCAGAAGGGCGGTAAAACGACTCGTAGGACCATTGTCACAGGGAATTGTCTTGTGAAGGGAGTAGATAGGCGGTTCTGTGGCCGGAATGGGACTTCTGGATGGTATGTTGCCTCACAGGTGCTCAGGTCAGGTATGCCACCGATCAGCTGCAAAGCGTTCTAAAAGGGGAGGGTGAACAGCCAGTTGTCTTGGTGCTTATGGACACCAACGATATAAGTAGAAAATGAGATGAGGTCATCAAAGAAGAATTCAGGGAGCTAGGAGAGAAGTTAAAGAGGAGGACCTCAAAGGTAGTGAACTCGGGATTACTACCAGTGCCACGTGCTAGCCAGCGTAGAAATAAAAAAAAAAGACAGGTTGAACACATGGTTTGAGAGATGGTGTAGAAGGGAGGGGCTCAATTTGTTGGACATTGGGACCGGTTCTGGGGCAGATGGGACTATTACAAAATGGACGGTCTACATCTGAACCAGACTGGAATCAATATCCTTAGTGGATTTTTTGGTACTGCATTTGGGATTATTTAAACTAATGTGGCAGGAGACTGGGAACCAGAAGAGAAAATAAGTAGGCAGTGATGTGGACACCGGAGACTGTAAGAATTATGAAGATTGCATTAATAAAGGGAAGAGTAGACAGAGAGTAGATGAGCACAAAAAAAACTGGGAGCCTAAAATGCATCTACTTTATTTCAAGGAGTATAGTGTGAAAGGCAGATAAACTTAGGGCTTGGATTGGTGCCTGGGAGTATCACGTCATTGCAATCACAGAGGCTTGGTTGAAGGAAGGGCATGAAGATTGGCAATTAAACATCCCTGGATGTCGACGCTTCAGATAGGACAGGGAGGGAAGTAAAAGGGAGGGGTGGAGTGGCATTGCTGGTCAAGGATGATATCACGGCTGTGCTAAAGGAGCACACTATGGAGGTCTTGTTTAGTGAGGCATTATGGGTGGAGCAGAGAAATTAGAAGAGTGTAGTTACACTGTTGGGGCTGTATTACAGGCCTTCCAACAGTGAGCGCGTGGTAGAAGAACAGATAGGTAGACAGATTTTGGAAATATGTAGAGTCAACAGGGAGTAGTGATGAGAGATTTTAATTTTCCCAACATTGACTGGGATATACTTAGCGTCAGAGGTCTGGGTGGGGTGGAATTTGTAAGAAATGTCCAGGAGAGTTTTCTACTGCAGTATGTCAATAGTCCGACGAGGGAAGGGTCATATTGGACCTGGTACTGGGGAACAAGCCATGACAGGTGGTAGAATTTGAAGTGGGGGATTTCTTTGGGAACAGTGACCACAATTCTGTAAGTTTTAGAATACTCATGGATAAAGAAGAGAGTGGTCCTAAGGGAAGAGTACTAAACTGAGCCAAGACCAATTATATCAAAATTCGGCAGAAGCTCGGAAATGTGGAATGGACACAGCGATTTGAAGGGAATTCCACATTTGAGACGTGAGATGCTTTGAAAGGTAGGTTCAGGATAGTGCAGGATAGGCATGT
>NW_025211408.1:18096-23000 GCF_004010195.1 Chiloscyllium plagiosum
GCTTAAACGGGTTATGAAATAACTTTAGATTGCAGAATTAAGGAGAATCACTAAGCATTTTATTCTTATACAAGAAGCAAGAGGGTAACTAGAGAAAGTATTGGTCCATTAAAGGATAACGAAGGAAGGCTGTGTGTTGAACCTGAGAGAATGGGTGAGATTCTGAATGATTACTTTGCATCAGTGTTCACTGAGGAGAGGAACATGATGAATGTTGAGATTGGAGATGGAAGTTTGATTAGTCTTGATCATGCTGACATAAATAGCGAAGATGTGTTGGGTAGGCTAGTGGTTATTAAGGTGGACAAATCCCCAGGACCGGATGGGATCTATCCCAAGTTGCTGAGGGAGGCGAGAGGGGAAATAGCTGGGGTCCTGACAGATATCTTTGTGGAATCCTTAAATACAGGTGAGGTGCCGAAGGATTGGAGGGTAGCTTATGTTGTCCCCCTGTACAAGAAGGGTAGTAGGAATATTCTGAGTAACCAAAGACGAGTGTGTATGACGTCAGTGGTGGGAAAGTTGCTGGAGAAGGTACTGAGGGATAGGATCTACTTATATTTAGAAAAGAATGGGTTTACAGTGATAGGCAAAATGGTTTTGTGCAGGGGAGATCGTGCCTTACCAACTTAATTGAGCTCTTTGAGGAAGTGAGCAATTTGCTAGATGAAAGAAGGGCTGTACATGTCATATACATGGACTTTAGTAAGGCGTTTGATAAGATTCCCCATAGTAGACTAATGGAGAAACTGAAGTGATATGGTGTGCAGGGTATTCTAGCTAGGTGGATAAAGAACAGGTTGAGAAACAGGAGACAGAGAGGAGTATTTAAAGGGAGTTTCTCGAAATGGTGAAAGGTGGCCAGTGGTGATCCACAGGGGTCAGTGTTGGGGCAACTGTTGTTTGTAATATAAATAAATGGTCTGGAAGAGGACACGGTTGGTATGATCAGCAAGATTGCAGGTGACACGAAGATTGTTGGAGTAGCAGAAAGCATAAAGGACTGTCAGAGAATGCAGGAGGATATAGAGGGACTGGAGATTTGGGCGGAAAGTGACAGATGGTTTTCAATCCAGACAAATGTGAGGTAATGCATGTAGGCAAGACTAATTCTAGAGCGAATTATACAATGAACGGAAGAGCCTTGAGAAAAGTTGTTGGGCAGAGAGATCTGGGAGTGCAGGTCCATTGTACCCTGAAGGTTGCTTCACAGGTGGTTACAGTAGTCAAGAAGGCATATGGTTTGCTTGCCTTCATTGGACGGCGTATTGAGTATACGAGCTAGCAAGTCATGTTAACATTGTACAAGACATAGGTTCAGCCGCACTTAGAAATCTGTATACAGTTCTGGTCGCCACATTATCAAAAGGATATGGACGCCTTTTGGAGGGTGCAAAGAAGATTTATTAGGATGGAAGGTGCTGACAATGAAGGAAGGTTGAGTAGGTTAGGTTTATTTTCATTAATAAAAAGGAGATTGAGGGGGGACCTGATTGAGGTTTACAAAATCGTGAAGGGTTTAGACAGGGTGGATAGAGACAAGCTTTTTCCCAGTGGGAAGGATTTACTAAGGAGAGGTCACGCTTTCAAGGTTAGAGGTGGAAAGATTAAGGGGGATACACGCAGCAAATACTTCACACAGAGGGTGGTGGCCATTTGGAACGCGTTGCCAGCAGAGGTGGTAGAGGCAAGCACGGTAGATTTATTTAAGATGCGTATGGACAGATACAGTAGATGGGGAGCGCAGGGATACAGATGCTTAGGAATTGACCGACAGGTTTAGACAGTACATTTGGATCGGCTCAGACTTGGAGGCCAAAGGGCCTGTTCCTGGGCTGTAAATTTCCTTTGTTCTTTTTTGTTAACTTATACATTCCTTTTCATATTGTATTTATTAGAAGGTGAGAGGTTGGGAAGTGCTTTTGCCAAAAAGAACCGGAATGTCCTTGGTCACACATCACGAACAGAATTTATGCAGGGCACACATTAACCAGGATAGGAAATGAAATGTCAGCCTTCATTCCAAAATGAATCATGTGTTGGAGTTGTGGAGTGTTGTTGAGGCAGTATTTCGGCTATTGTGGACAGACCTTCTGACCTTTATAAATCAATGGTCTCCTTGTCACAGAGGCAGTGCAAAGCTGTTTTATCAGAATAATCTCTGGGATGATGGTAACATGAAGAGAGTGTGAACGAAATGGATGTTTAATTTGTCGCACGGTGAGAGAATAAGAGTTGACTGCATTGAAACTTGAAGATTATGACGAACACACATTACGTCCAGAGAAAGATATTGATGTCATAAGAAATACATTTTCCCCAAGATACGTGCTTCTTGGTAATTTATGTACCGCTGTGAAGCTCCTATGTTGGTTGGGAGAGAGCTTCAGGCTCTGAATGAGCTCTCATTGCCTCAATGTGCAGTCGGTGTGTGACCCTGCACTGAAAGTCACATTGTTCACAAATCTGTCAGCAGCTACAATGCTTAACTCCTGAAAATGTTAGCCGTTCCCAACAGCTTCTGACCTCCACAAGGAATATCGGTCTGCCTTCTCGGAGTTGTCCTCTCTCCTCACTGTCAACAAATCATATTAATGTATCCATTGTATACCATTCGGTATGGAGCCAGGAGGAACGGCATGGAGCAGTCTATCCGTGCAGTCTCTGTTTCATGGTTTGTCTTGGTTGGTCGAAGATAACAGTCTCCTATTTCTGTACAAGGGGCTTGAGCGGCTGAATGGCCACCTCCTGATGTCATGGGAGACGCTCAAGAACCTGACTGGGCAACCAACCCATGGTTCCTGTCTGGCAGCTCAATGTGTTTGACTTGGCTCCTTACCTTCCTGTGTAATAGTCAGGAGAGAATGAATGGGCTATCCCCATTCTTATCCAATAGCACTGATGGGCGGAATGACCTCCTCATATTCCTGTGAAGTGAGCTTGAGGTGCTGAATGACCACCTCTCTTTACTCTGGTAACGCACAGTGTCCAGTAGGACTGTTACATGAATGTTACCGATACTCTAACAGCACAAGCCTGAATGGTGTCCGGGTCTTCCTGCACATGGACACATACTGCTTCAGGAGCTGAGGGGGCACATTGTTCTGAACATTACATGATTTTCAGTCACTATCGCCACTTCTGAGATTCGGATGGGGCGGAAAGACACCGAGGCTGTGGATCTCCCGCAGAGATGTCCCGAGACTGAGATGGGACATGTCGAAGAACCACAAACATCTTCTTTGTGCTGAATCACTCCAACCGGTGGGGAGGTTACCCTTGAGTTCCATTAAGTTCCATTTTCTTCAGGTTCCTTGATACCATCCTGAGTTAACCACTACTTTGTTGTCAGGGCCAGTAGCTATTACCTGGTTTTTATATATTTTGTTCATGTCAATAGGTCACGGTGTATGTGTGCGGTGTAATTCCTTCTCACATAGGGGTGTGACCATCGGGACTTCTCTATCCCAGAGAGGTTGGAGAGATGGATCATTGAGATAGTGGGAAGACAGGGATAGATGGATGTTTGACACGGCAGGCACTCCAGGAGTTGGGGCATAGAGCATATCAGCCATGATCTTATTGAAGGGAAAGGCAGGCAGTAGGGGCTGAATGACCTATCCTGCTTCTCATGTTCTTGAATTCTGTTACTGGAAGGTTCATCGTTGTTATTTTCCTGGCTGTCCTGTGAAGGAATGTTGTACTCAAAGAGGCCAGAGGATTTTGTGAGCAATATCTGGGTACAGAGGAGGGTTATTATTCACTGTGAATCTGGGTCAACAGCATGACAAATAAATGGAGACGGGGAACTTCTGTAAAGAGAGAGGAGGGACTGTTTCACAGTAACATCAACTCTTTTTCCCAAGAACGTTTTGCAATCCACACCAAATCATTTTTGACTGTATTCAGGGGCTGAATGGTCACCTCGGTTTCTGTGCACCAGGTAGTAGAAGCAAGTGGTCTCCAACTGCTCTTGTGTAGCAGATTGAGGGGCTGAATGGAATGAGGCGAAGTAGGACTGAGGAACAGGAGTGGGCCCCTGCAATTCCAGGCACTAAGGTTGTGGCTGATCAGATTGTGGTCTCAGCCCCACGTTCCTATCTGCAGTTCATTATCCTTGAGGCACTTTCCTGACAAATATTTAACTAACACACCTTTGAATAAATGTAAACACACAGGTACCACAAACCTATGGGGATGAGCAATTCCCAATCAAATGGCCTTTTGAGAATTTCTCCTTATACCTGTTCCTACCGAGGTTAGAGAGTCATTGCTTCTTTTTCTAGTTCCACTCCTCCAGACGTCACGACAAATTATCATTGTAACTAAGTTTGTGATATGGTAAATGATATCCGTCTCAGACTGGGTCAGGTTCAGTGTAAGGAACAAGTCAGACAGGTTTCTTAAATTTGTAAAAAATCTAAAGCAAAAGCACAGTTACTCGAAATACGATGAATACATAAATGATATAGAGCTTGAACATTGACAATATGGACATAAACATTTATTTTTCTATAAATCTGAGACACAGAAATATGCACACAAAGACACACGCACACACAGACACGTCTAAAGGCAAACTGAAAAAAATGAAAGTCTGCAGAATATTAATTCGAAAGAGTTTTGTCCAAATAACATTTAATTTCATAACAAAAGCAACATTGAAAATATTTGAATTGTCATTCTGCCTCTGAAGTTATTCTGCCTCACAGGAGCTGCTGGCACTGGGGTTTCTCCTGGATCAGTTGGATTTGGCTGAATTCCCTTTGCAGCAGGCAGTGGAAAGATTGCAATGAATCCACAACAGGAACCCTCAAAGAGTGCTAAAGATGGCTGATTCGTTTTCAGCTCTCATATGTTGCGGTAGAGAAGTACAAGTAGAGACGGAGAAACGGCAGTTGCTT
>NW_025211409.1:0-1427 GCF_004010195.1 Chiloscyllium plagiosum
GCTCCCAAACTGGGAATTTGTGCAGCTCCTGCAACAGGATATCCAGCAGCCTTTGCTAATACTGGATTAAACTGGAGTAGGCATTCACTCTGGAGTAGGCATTCACTGGGTAGGGCAGAGGCTGGGACAACGTTACAGTCTCTTTATACATTGTGCTGTTGACCTCGGTTTACGTAGATAGCACTCATTCAGGGAGCTTTTATTTCAACCTATTTGCTGAAGATTGAACACACCGTGGTTGTCAGCTGACAAGGGGAGGACATTTGTCAAACACAGCAATAAAAAAAATCCCCAAGGTTTCCTGGTCTTGGAGGGATATTACACTGCGCCCAGGAGTGTGCTTCCATAGACCAAGCCCAAGTATATGTCAGTACAGACTGTGCCCAGGTTTGTGCTATTACAGTCCACGCCCAGATATATTTCAGTACAGACTGTGCCCAGGTGTATGCTGCCATAGCAAATGCCCAGGTATATGTCAGTACAGACTGTGCCCAGGTGTGTGCTATTACAGTCCATGCCCAGATATATGTCAGTCCAGACTGTGCCCAGGTGTGTGCTATTACAAACCATGCCCAGATATATGTAAGTACAGACAGTGCCCAGGTGTGTGCTATTACAGTCCACGCCCAGGTATATGTCAGTACATACTGTGCCCAGGTGAATGTTATTATAGACCATGCCCAGGTACATGTCAGTACAGACTGTGCCCAGGGGTATGCTCCGATAGAAAATGCCTTGGTATATGTCAGTACAGACTGTGTGCAGGTGTATGCTCCCACAGATCATGGCCAGGTATATGCCAGTACAGACTGTGCCCAGGTGTGTGCTATTACAGTCCATGCCCAGATATATGTCAGTACAGACTGTGCCCAGGTTTCTGCTATTACAGTCCACGCCCAGGTATATGTCAGTACAGACTGTGCCCAGGTGACTGCTATTACAGTCCACGCCCAAGTATATGTCAGTACCGACTGTGCCCAGGTTTCTGCTATTACAGTCCACGCCCAGGTATATGTCAGTACAGACTGTGCCCAGGTGTGTGCTATTAAATCTATGCCCAGGTATATGCCAGTACAGACTATACCCAGGTGAATGTTATTATAGACCATGCCCAGGTATATGTCATGTCAGACTGTGCCCAGGTGTATGTTCTCATAGATCATGGCCAGGTATATGCCAGTACAGTCTGTACCCAGGTTTGTGCTATTACAGTCCACGCCCAGATATATTTCAGTACAGACTGTGCCCAGGAGTATGCACCCATAGAAAATGCCCAGGTATATGTCAGTACAGACTGTGCCCAGGTGTATACTCCCATAGATGATGCCCAGGTAAATGCCAGTACAGACTGTGCCCAGGTGTCTGCTATTACAGACCAGGCCCAGGTATATGTCAGTACAGACTGTGCCCAGGTGTCTGCTATTACA
>NW_025211409.1:4170-23000 GCF_004010195.1 Chiloscyllium plagiosum
TCTGACGCCCCTCTCCTGCCATCAACCCTCACCTGCCATCCCCCTCTCCTGCCATCCCCCTCTCCTTCCCACTATGATCAGATATTCCATTTCATTTAGTTCTCCACAACAGTGAAATTGATAGTCAGATGTACTCCGACTTACACAAGACCGCATGTATTTTTTCAAAATGCCTTTTAAATCTTAATTTAAATGGCTCAACCTCTCCCGCAGGCAGCTCATTCCATATGCGTATGGCCCTCCATGTGAAAACGTTGCCCCTCAGGTTCCCTTTTATTCTTTCCCCTCTAACCTTAAACTGATGCCCTCCACTTCTTGATTCCCCACTCTGGGAAAAAGGAGTGTATTCACCCTGTCCTTGCCTCTCACGATGTTGTGCTCCTCTATAAGATACCCGCCTCCGTCTCCTAATCTCTGAAGTAAAATGTCCTAGCTTGTCCAAACTCTCTCACAACTCAGACCATTGAGTCCAGGCAATATCCTTGCAAATTTATTCTACACTCTTTCCAGTTTGCCAACATCCTTCTTCTAGCAATGTGACCAAAACTGATCACGACACTCCAAGTGCAGCCTCACTAACGTCCTGTATAACTGCAGCATATCTTCACAACTTCTATACTCAATGCCCTGACTGTTGAATGCCAATGTGCCAAAAGCCTTCAACACTGCACTGTCTACCTTTGACTCCACTTCCAAAGAACTGTGAATCTGAACGCCAAGATTCCTCTGTTCCATGGCACTCCTTAACATCCGTCCATTCACCATGACACTCCGACCTTGATTTGACTTTCCAAAATGCAAGACCTCACACGTCTATAGCACCGATAGCAGGGTTTGAACGACCAGAAAGAGAGAGTTGTCTTGCTAACACTTTTTAGACTAGCCAGGGCCAGTACTCCGTGAAATCCATCATTGTGAACTCAGTGCAAACCCATTCTGCGCGGTATGGAGAAAGAGGCATTCCTGCACATTACTGAGGAGCCTCTTAATTGACAAACGATTCACTCAAAATTCAGTCGGTGAGGATAGCATTGTCTGGTATTGGGATTTTCTTTGGAAAATAGAAATAAATTAATTTCCATTAATAACATGGAAATAAGTCTGATTTAATGAAATAAATATTATTTAATTCAACTTTCATTGTCTCAATACATACCAGGAATACCAATAAAAGCAAGGATGGTGTAGTATACTTGGTAGACCATTTGCCTTGGAAGATGCATTTGTTGCTTGTGGAACAACCTCTTCTTTCTTGGTGCTGGCAATCTGTTAGAACTGGAGAAATCTCTGGGTCTTGGAGCTGAAACAGTTCCACAGTCTTTATTTTATGTTGTGTGGTGTCTCAACTGACAAACTGTAAACACATCTTCAATTTTTAAATCATTTTGAACAAACAGAATATAACAACATGTTTATTTTAATGATGTGATATCATTGAGATTTAGGTCTTTCCTGAATACTTCAACGACTGGATTAATATGCGCCCATTGGGTCTCAAATGTTAATTGCAAATTATCTTCAAAACCAAGATTTATATTATTTCGCACTATCAGTACAATCAAAATCTATTTTTCTTTAATTTTTCTCACTGATGCCCTTCATTTTGCTAAGGCTACTCAATTTCAGTAAATCATGTTTTTGAGATCCTTGAGATCTCTTCTATTGCACACTATTTTACCACTGCTTTCCTTGTTAATTCAGCTATGCAACTCATTTGGGGAATTCTACCTGTGATCGAGCACTCGAATATAAAACCTGATGCTGATGCTGATCACAGCAACAGGTAGAAATTACAAGAGGTGATATTTTCTCAAAACAAATACAAAAAACCTCGCAACCAATCCAGATCCTTCCCTTCAGAATCGTCGAGTGACAGAATCACTTAGAGCAGCAGAGGGCCTTCAGTCTATGATTTATTCTGCCAAACTTACACGAAATTCACATCACTTCCACTTTCCATCACTTGGCTCATAGCCTTGAACGTTATAGCAGTTCAAGTGCTAATCCAAGTACATTTTTAAGGTTGTGAAATTTCCCATCAGAACTACTTCCTGGGTAGTGCAATGCAAGTCCCTCCAATCCTCTGGCTGAGAAGATATTTCCTCTTGTCCCCTTTAACCCTCCTGTCTTCCAGCTTAAAATGATGCCACCTTATTATCTGGCCTTGAACAAGGGGAACATCTGTTTTCTATTCTCCCTGTCAACACCCCTCAGTCTTATACAACCCGAACACTGCACTAAAGAACGAAACATGAGCTTATCTGGCCTCTCTCAACACAGCGACATTGTTACAGCTAAAACAACATTCTGCTGAATCTCTTTGCACTCCCTCCATTTCAATCGCATCCTTCCTATGGTGCAGTGACCAGGACTGTACACAATACTCAGACTGTGACCTAAACAAAGTCCTGTACAGTTCCAACAGGTCCTCCCTGGTCTAATAATCTATGTCTCAATTGGTAAGAACATGTATCCTGTATGCCTTCTTTACCAGATTAATCTGTCCTGCTTCCTTCAGGGGTCTGTTAACAATCACCTCTGAACATTCTCCTGTCCTGCCATCCACTGAGTGATGCCTTGTCTTGTGACTCCTGCTAAAGTGCATCACATCACATTTATCAGTGTTAAATTTCATCTGCCATTGATTTGCCCATGTGTCCAATCTGTCTGGATCTATCGATAACTGATGATTAAGTCTCTCGCTGCCAACTCTCCGATTAATTCTCTCGCTGACTGTCCATGATCAAACCCTGCCTCTTGAAATGGAGATTAATTCCCTCTGAAATTTACTCGAATACTTACTCTAAGACTGATATGACACTAATTGGTCTGTTATTCATGGTCTATCTTTACTGCCCTTCTTGAAAAGTTTGATTTGAATTGATTTGATTTGATTTATTATCATGTATACAAAATTACAGTGAAAAAGCTTTGTTTATGAGCAGAACAGGCAGATCATAGTAAACAAGGATATAATATTAGAAAGACTGAGACGGAGGTATACAGGTAACATTGCACAGCGGGTGCGCTCGGGGGTTGGAATTTAAGCCGGATCCCTGGCTCTGGGAAGCAGTAGTGTGAACTACTGAGCGACAGTGAGTGGGAATGTACTGAGATTACATTTAGTTTAAAATAGATCGACACAGAAACAGTCATGGCAGGATGTAAAGATGTACAGGGAAATGATTGTAGGGGAGCACTGTGGGTCACTAAATTAGAAAGCAATCGGAAGCAACACTTACATTCACGATGGTTCTGAGGCTGTTTGCTGCGGGTGCACAGACAGAATCTCTTTGCTCCCATGAGCTGCTTCATTCACGCTGACAGACTCTGAGCATTTCTGAAGGTTGGTTGCAGTTCCCCCTTGAGGCCAGTAGTGGTCTCTAACCTGTGGAACAGTGAACTGCCCGGATCAGAGAGATGGAGACAACAGACAATCATTATTGCCCTTGTTGTGGCCAAGGGGCGCTGCCTTTCTCTCTCCACAGATGCTGCCTTTCTCTCTCTCCACAGATGCTGCCCGACCTGCTGAATTTCTCCATTAGTTTTGGTTTTTTTTTGATTGTCGGGGGTGAGGAAGCATCAACATTTGCTTTTTTTTTTGTTTCATTTTGATCCCTTGTGTTGGACAATGTTGATTGGAAATAAGAAGTGGAGCTAAGCTGTTATTTCATTTAGATTGTGGAAAACGATTGGAAATATTCAGAGACGGGATGAATTAATCCAGAAGAGTCGGCATGGATTTGTTGAGCAAGATCGTATCTGAGCAACCTGACTGATTTTCTTTAGGGAAACAAGAAAGGATAAGGGAAGAACTGCTTGTGGTTTAGAGCAAATAGATGATAAAAAGCTGGCTTATTGTGCTAACTAACTGTTCAGTTGGTGAGGAAGCTAGTCTGGAGATCACAATGTCCCTGAATGAATATTGGGCGGAACCTCTGAGTTAATTTGGTTTTTCTGACTCAAAGATGATAGGCAATGCTGTCGTTCTCTCATGGCCTGGTCTCATATGACAGTTTGGTCAGCAAAGAGTGCAAGGGAAAGGGTCGGGTTGGATTAATACGAGATGGCAAATTAAACAAAGAATCTGGTTTGTTTCATTAAGATTGCCTCTCATTTTTCTAAACTCCAATGAGTACAGGGTCAATCTACTCAACCTCACCGAATACGATAGTCCCTCTGTGCGTGGGATCAGCCCCGTGAACCTTCTGATAAACAGGACGGGCAAGTGGGTTCAGGGTCATGGGGGAGTTCGGAGAGTGGTCCATTCCTCAACCATTGTCAGGCTGGACTGGGACCAGATTTCCAAGTGGGAAGAGCAATGTTTTGCAGATCTCCTGCTCATCTGCTCAGGGCTGTGACCCAGACTCAGACTGTCATTTAGTGCTTCACCAACGATCTGAATCAGTTGTGGTGCTGCTCGGAACTGTATTGATGGAACTGGATAAAACATTGCTCAGACCACAGCGAGAGTATTGGGTGCCCTTCTAGTATCCACAAGACAGGAGGGATGTGATTGTACTGGAGGTGGACAAAGGGGATTGACCAGCGTATTGCCTGAACAGATGAGATTCAGTCATGGACAGAGATTGAACAGAAGGGTTAGCTTTGCACAGAATGGGAGAGATTGAGAGGGGCCGTGATCGCGATGAATCAATGATGAGAGGCACAGACAGGGTAGACAGGAATGAACTATTATCTTTGATGGAGGCACCAATGGCTAGGGCACAGACAAAAGTTGTTAAGAGTGGAAGAATGCAAGGGCAGGTTAGTTTTTTTGTTCTTCCAGAGGGTGGTGGGAATCTGGAACTCATTGACTGTAAGGCCAGTGGAGGTAAAATTCCTCATAATATTGAAGGGGTGTTTGGAGGAAAGTGTGCAGATGGATCCTAGGGTCCAAGTCCATATCTCCCTAAAGTATCAACACAAGTGGGTAAGGTGGTAATGGACGTCATTGGTACACTTGCCTTCATTAATCGGGGCATTGAGTCAGTCGTCTTGTTGCAGTTGTATTAGAATTTAGTGAGGCACGTTTGGACTACTACGTTCAGTTCTAGTTGCCATACTAAGATGAGGTTTTGGACGTTTCAGAGAGGCTGCAAAACTGTTTTGCCAAGATGTTGCCTGGATTGGAGTGCACTAGCTGTAATCAGAGGTTGGATAAACTTGGATTGTTTTCATTAGAGAGTTAGAAGCTGAGGGCCGACCTAATAAAAGTATATAAAATTAAGAGAGACAAGGGTAGGCTGGGTAGTTGGAGTCTTTAGGCGAAAGTGAGGATTGCAGATGCTGGCGATTAGAGTCGAGAATGTGATACTGGAAAAGCACAGCAGGTCAGGCAGCATCCGAAGAACAGGAGAACCGACGTTTCAGGCAAAACCCCTTATCAGGTGGAATCTCTATCCCAGAATGGAAATGTCAAATATGAGGGGTGTTGGGGGTGTATTATTTTAAGGAGTGGGAGAAAGGTTTAAAGGAGATGTACAAGGAAAGTTTCTTTTATGAACACCACGATTAGTGACTGGAACATGGTACAAGACGAGATAGTCAAAGTAGATCTGTTTGCAAAGCATTTAGACAGACACGTGAACAAGCAACAAATAGAGGGATACAGACTATGTGCAGGGAGATGGGATTTGAGTCCAATTGCTTCATGGTCAACACAGGCATGGTGGACCGAATGACCTGTTTGCGTGCTCTACTGTTCAATGTCCTCAATGTGCACTTGTGATTGTAAGACGTGCAACTTTATTGAATACATTCTGGAAAATGGGATTAAAATGGTATTAGGTCATTTGAGGAGGTGATGGTCTCGTGGTGTTATTGCTGGACTGTTGAACTAGGGGCCCTAGTAACGTTTTGTGTACCTAGGCAGATGGTGTTTGCGTTGAAGTAATGAGGTTGAGGTCAGAATCAAATCCACAGCCTTCCCAGGCCCAGCTAATGCGGCTAATGGCACACTCAGGGAGTTGATGCCATGCCACAGGATCCTGCAGTGCTGTCGGACAGAAATTCAGAGCCAGAATTCAGATATTCCATCCCCACAGCAGCCAATAACAGCCGCTGATGTGTGCCGAGACATCTACAAACAGCTCAATGGGAGATTGTAACAAGCCCGTACCATTCCTCCATTCACAATGGGCACACTCAGTGGCCTGGCCCTTTACCACGTTGAAAGTGGAGGCTGTGCTCTCTGTAGCTGTGTGATGATCAACTATTGAACTGTCTGTTTGTTCATGCAACACTCTCCAGGGCTTCTGTGCCTCACATTGTGACTAGACGGCGATCAGCAGAGGATAGAGAAAGCATTGATTCTGCTGCATGTCTTGCTGATGGTGGAAGAGCCCATCACTGCTGCTGGAATGTCACTGAGAGTTAAGGATGTCTTTCAATGAGAAAGGTGAGCACAGAGAATGCTGGAGAAACCCCAATCCTCTCTGGCATGGTCCACGATGAGAGAGAAACATTGCTCACTGCTCGAGTTCCATTTGTGAAGAAATCCTGAAGAGTCAGAGTGGATTGGGAACATGAAATCTGTTCCTCTTTCTGTCTTTGCACACATGCTGCATGGCCTGGTGAATTTCTCCATCTGTGTCTGCTTCCAATTGCCAACACCAAGTCTTTCATCTGTTGAGATATGGAAGGGATGAATGGGGGTGGATGGGGTGTAGCGTGGGCAAAACGATAAGGCCATTCCGCCTTATGAGCTTGTGCGGCTATTCCACATGTGTTTGTTTGTGACATCTAGGCGCATGTCTGAATTCCCCATGGTTTCTCGGCCTCTCTCCATCTCTGCAATCTCTAGCTGCCTCAAACACTGCCAGGGATCTGTGCCCATGAGGATCAAGAGTGTTGTAAATTATGGAAATCCTTGCAAGACAGCGTGCTTTCCGCAGTGGAATTGCAGCTTATTGTATCTGGCAATATTGTATATTTCATCGTTTTCATCTGTCCATGATGTGTGAGTGGCACATCCTTGCTTTCATTGTTTACCACCAATCACTTAAAAGGGAGTGAAAAGTCAGCTACAAACTGTTGTCGATCTGTCCTCACATGGAGCACAGACCAAATGAAATACTGAGTTCTCTACAGGATATTCAGGAACCAGATAGGTATTTGGGACAAGTCACAGTTGTTGTTTTTTTATTGTGATTCTTTCCTTCCCATTTCCCATTTCACCATCTGCCATGCTGGGAGTATGATTTTATGCCTCTGGATTATTATTCCAGTAAAATTAACACCATGCTTCCCCCACCATCCACAATCTTAAAGGAGGGGCAGTTTGAAAGGTGAGGGAAATGATTCAAGAGAGAAAGAGGAATTGGGCAAGAGAATCTAAACTTCTGGACAAATCTACAGATAAAGATGTGAAATTCTCACATTTCAGGAATGGTTTGACAAGATCTCCGTTTGGGGAAAATATACACTTGGCCTTATTTCCTGAAAGAAGCAGCTGAAAATAGCTACTCCATAACTGGGTCAGAAAGATCCATTCTGTTTGGAAAGTAGAATTCTTGTCAACTGAGAGCAAGTCAGCACTTGTGTGGGAGTTACATTGTGAGCAATGTACTATTACTATGTACTATGTACTATGTGCAATTTACCTGTTGTGAGCTTTATACTTACCAAGAAATGAGCGTAAGTGCAGGAGAAGATGTGAAAACGTTTGTAAATATTTACTTAATTTGAAGAAAATAACCAGTTAATTGGAACACATTAAGGCCAGCAAAATGAGTAATGTGACACAGCTGTAGGTTGGACTGAATGGTCTGTTTCTGTGCTGGGCATCTCAATGGTTGTATTTAGGGTTTCGCTTCCCTGCACCAATTCTCCCATTTAACAACCCTGCATAAATTCGGGAACTGTACCAACTCTCCCATGAAGTGTTATCCTGCCCCAGTTTTCCCACTTAGAATTTAATGTTACCTGCATGAATTGTCCAATTATTGATGCTCTGCAGATTTTCTTCTTCATTGAGTGGTGCACTGAACTGAATCTCCAATTAACTGATGCTTGTAACATTTCTCCTTTTTATTGATTCCCTGTCTCTATTCCCCAATTTAGACATTCTGTGCTCCAATTTTCTCATATATTGGCATTCCCACAATTTTCCAATGTAATGGCACTGGGCAACGAATCTCCCATGTATTGATTCCCACCAAATCTCCCATTTACTCATACCCATGTACTAATTCCTCCATTGACTGATGCGGGAACCCGATTCTACCATTTAGCAGGAGCCTCAGCTTTGGTAAGTGTGACTTTACTACGAAAGCAGAAGGCACAGAAAGTCAGTTAATTGAGAGAAACTAAAAGCAATGGGGTTGTCAGAGAGAGATCACAGGAAGTGACACCTTTTTCTGCAGCAAAGTACCTATGACGAGGAGGCAGTGTTTCCTCCCCATGCTGGGTTTCAGGAAATCTGGTCAGAGCTGAAGCCGAGTTTGCAATGCGACGGGTAGGATACCATTTTACTGACCATGTAGGCGTGAACAACATACAATGTTCTGCCTCGTCACTCTCAGGAACTCGTTGTTTAACTAAGAAGCAGACTCACTGGATTAATATTTGTGTGCAGTGTTAATTGACACAGGGCCAATCAGATCAGTCAGATCCCTTGGTGCCTTGCAGACTGCTTGGGAGAAATGGGTTCTGGTTCCATTTTCACAGATGCTGCCTGAACTGCTGAGGTTAGATTTCAAAGACCCAGGAACAGCAGGGATTTCCCTTTGTGGATTTTCTTTTTCCTTACTCAATGGGTCATTTGTGATGTTTAAGGTCTCATATGTTTTGTATTCCCCCTTCAGCAGATCTTGTCACAGTAGAAGACCTGTGCACATGAATACCAAGTCAATTCTATCCATGTTCACATTTCAATCTGTGTAGTTCGGTCGGGTTTATCCCTCTTTAGCCTTTTATGCCAATCTCCATCACAGCAGGCTTAGTGTGGTCGTTTCCCTCCACAACCTTCTGCTCTTTACTGGTGACATTATTATTCGCCTGTCTATGCAAACAATCCTGTTGACCGGTATCATCCAAAGTATCTTCTCCAAATCCAATTAGATGTCAAAGAAAAAATTGATTATCTTTTCTTTCTCGATAATAAATGATCATCTGTATCATTCGTATATAGAGAACAACATGTTTAAAATATTCATCTTTGCAATAAAAAAGCACTTTGGATTTTAATTCTGCAGGTTGCAGCAATTTATGATCATTCAGCATTTTTCTGTCCCGGCGCATTAATTTTCCATGGTGAGCTTGAGCTCTGTTTTTATCCAGCCTCTTATGTAAAAATTTGTGAAACAGTTTGGAGGGCCTTACCTTCATTAATCTCTTACTTTATTTCATCAGATTTGTTGAACTTTAAAACCACACTGACTCGCCTTATACAGATCCACACTCTCCAGTTGGGTTTGTGTTGCTCTGCTCCAGGTGTAGAGAGCACCAGTGGCAAACTGACCCGCCTGTTGTAATCAGGAACAGGTTCCTGTTGTACCTTTGAGACTCGTGTCATATTATCAAATTTGTATGTTGGAGCAGTGGGATTACCATTTGGGCATGTGACCATAGGAGGAATGGTTAGTAAGTTTGCAGATGACAGTAAAATTGGAGGTATTGTGGACAGTGAAGATGGTTACCTCAGAGGAGAACATGATCTTGATCAGATGAACCAATGGGCTGAGAATTGGCAGATGGAGATTAATTTAGGTAAGTGTGAGATTCTGCATTTTGGAAAGGCAAAAGAGAGCAGGACTTAATAGAAGTACGAGGAGTGTTGCTAAACAAATAGATCTGGAGTGCAGCTTCATAGATCGTTGAAGGTGGACTAACATTTCGATAGGATGGTGAAGAAGGCCTTTGGCATTTTTGTCTTTATTGTTCAGGGAATTGTGTAAAGGAGTTGGGAGGTCATGTTGCGGTATTGGTTCGGCCACTTTTGGAATATAGTGTGCAATTCTAGACTCCTTCTTATAAGAAGGGAATGTGAAACTTGATCAAGCAACTTGATCGTAAATCTGCACCACCCCTCCAATTTGCACAATCCCTACCCGCGGCACAATTTGCAGTCTCCCAAATTTAGCACCTTCCCCCTTCCATGTTCCTGTTTAATTGCCCTCCCCAAGTACCTACATCTCCTCTGAACAGCCACCTCTTTAATTTCTCCATCACACACCCATTGCCCATGTGTGTCTCCAACCAGCCCCCAAATCGTGTCCTAGCCCTTGGGCTGCAGGAAAAGTGAGAATGTACTTGGCCTAACCTGTCTTTTGACTGCCAAGTGTAATGTCATAGCGTCATTGAATCATCCAGCATGGAAACAGAGCCTTCTGTCTAACCAGCTCATGCTGGCCATGTTCCAAAACTAAACTAGTCCCAGGCGAGAGCAGAGTGTCCCCACTGTGGTTCTGCCACTGATCCCGAAGACAGCAGACTGACTCCATCGTGTCCTTGTCATTTAACATCCTGTGTCTGTCTTTCACTAACCCCGGGAGAAAAGACTGACCCCAAACTTTCTCTGTCACTAGCCTCGGGGAGAGCAGACTGACCCCAAATTGTCTCTGTCACTGATCCCAGGGAGAGCAGACTGACCCCACACTGTTTCTGTCACTAACCCAGGAGAGAGCAGACTGACCCCAAACTGTCTCAGTCACTGACCCCAGGGAGAGCAGAGTGAACCACACTGTTTCTGTCACTGACACCAGGGAGAGCAGACTGATCCCACACTGTGTCTCTGTCACTGACCCAGGAGAGAGCAGACTGACCCCACACTGTTTCTGTCACTAACCCAGGAGAGAGCAGACTGATCCCAAACTGTCTCTGACACTGACCCCGGGAAATCAGACTGACCCCACACTGTCTCTGTCACTAACTCCGGGGAGAGCAGACTGACCCCATACTGTGTCTCTGTCACTGACCCAGGAGAGAGCAGACTGACCCCACACTGTCTCTGTCACTGTGTCTCGAGGAGGGCAGACTGACCTCACACACCCTCTCTGACCCTGAGGACAGTAGACTAAAACCACTTTGTGTCTGTCAACAACTGAGAAGAGAGCACACTGACCAATGTGTGTCTGTATCAGAGACCTCGGGAAGAACAGACTGACACCACACAGTCTCTGTCACTGATGTCGAGAAAATCAGGCTGACCCCACACTGTCTCTGTCAATGACTTTTTTTATTCATTTGTGGGACATCGGTGTTTCTGGCTGGCCAGCATTGATAGCCCATCCGTATTTGCCCTTGATAAGGTGGTAGTGGCTGCGTTTGTGAATCGTTGCAATCCACTTACCGTGGGTTCATCCACAATGTCAGTACGGAGGGATTTCCAGGATTTTGACCCAATGACTGAAGGAATGGCAGTATATTTCCCCAAGTGAGGATAGTGAGTGGTTTGGCAGGGAACTTGCAGCTGATGGTGCTCCCAAGTACCTGCTGCCCTTATCCTTCTCGGTGGAAGTGGTTATGGTTTTGGAAGGTGCTGTCCAAGGATCTGTGGTGAATGTCTGCAGTGCATCTTGTAGGTAGTACACACTGCTGCTACTGAGCGCCAGTAGTGGAAGGATTGAATGTTGGTGGATGTGATGCCAATCAAGTGATTGCTTTGTCCTGGATGGTGTCAGGCGTCTTGAGTGTTGCTGAAGCTGCCCCCATCCAGGCAAGTGGGGTGTATTCCATCACACTCTTGACCTGTGTGGTGTAGATGGTGGATAGTCTTTGGGGTGTCAGGAGGTGAGTTACTCGCCGCAGTATCCAGAGTCTCTGACCTACTCTTGTCGCCACTGTGTTTATGTGGTTAGTCCAGCTGAGTGTCTGATCAATGGTAACCCTAAGGATGTTGACAGTGGGGGATTCAGTGTCAAGGGCGATGATTAGATTAGATTAGATTACTTTAGATTACTTTACAGTGTGGAAACACGCCCTTCGGGCCAACAAGTTCACACCGACCCGCCGAAGCGCACCCACCCAGACCCATTCCCGGTGTGGACTTGTTGGGCCGAAGGGCCTGTTTCCACACTGTAATCTAATCTAAAAAAAAATCTAAATCTAATCTAAATTTACCTCTACACCTAACACTACAGGCAATTTAGCGTGGCCAATTCACCTAATCTGCACGTTTTTGGAGTGTGGGAGGAAACCGGAGCACCCGGAGGAAACCCACACAAACAAGGGGAGAATGTGCAAACTCCACACAGTCAGTCGCCTGAGGCGGGAATTGAACCCCGGTCTCTGGCGCTGTAAGGCAGCAGTGCTAACCACTTTGCCACCGTGCCGCCCACAAAGTCAAGTGGTGGTGATGCTCATTGTCTGGCATTTGTGTGGTGGAAATGTTACTTGCCTCTTTTCGCACAAGCCTGGATATTGTCCAGATCTTGTTGCATCTGGCCCTTAACCCTCGACACAAAGTACTGGGCAGATCGGGGGGAAAATTACTGAGGCTCTGTCTCAGAATATTCCTGCTGCCAGTATGACATCGACAAGGTCACCCCTCAGCCACCAGTGATCCAGGGGAAAATGTCCCAGCCTATCCAGCCTCTCCTTATAACTCAGGCCTTCCAGTCTGGCTAAGCTCATTGTAAATCTTTTTTTAATGAATGGGGTTAGATACAGAATAAAGATCCACCTCCACTGTCCATATCGAAGACTCCCAGGACAAGGCAGCATCGTAGACAGTGCAGATAGTACCTTAAAATTACAAAGGGATGTTTTAGAGAGTACAGAGTAGGTTTACAACAATGATCCTGGACTTTACCGGTTACATTCTGAGGTGGGATTATACAAATGAGGCCGGTTTCCTCTAGAATTGAGAAGGTTAAGCGGTGATCTGATTGAAGTCTCCAGGATATGAACAGGACAAGATAGACTCGATCAAGATCAATGATTCCCACTATTTGGAGATTCCAGAACGAGGGAGAACATGTCACATCCAACAGCTGGAATAGATAGAGAGGAAAGCTGCTTGCTGCTTCTGGGGCGAGGATTAGGATCATCTTCGAAAACCCGAACAATACTCTGAAACACTTTGTAAACTAAAATAAAGGAACAAAGCCTCCCATTTCTCACCAGGATGTTGTACTGACTATTTCTTACTCACTCATTGAAACTGTCCAACCCCGTTCCCGCCTTTCTCTGTCCTCTTGGCATATTTCTGTCTCACATAACTTTGTGTTATCAGCAAACAGAACAGAGGATCTCATAATCTCAGTCATTCATACAGATTATGCCCAGTGTTCTGTAGGTAACAGAGAATGATTCACTCCCATATGCTGCTGTACAGCTCGTGTCTGTCTCAGAGTCAGCTCTGAAACATCTCCAGGACACTCTCATTATCTAATCAGCTCGTGATCTAAACAGACTGTTAAATAACAGTTGGATATGGGACGTACTGATAGCATCTAATGTTCTTTTTAACAAGTGATCGCTCAGTTAACTTAATTGTTAAATTTAACTTTTGTATTTATGGATGGAACCGCACCTTCTGTACTCCGATTTCCCAGCATCCACAAATTCTGTGAGTGAGGTTTTAGATATCAGAAGCGAGTGCCCTTACTGATATTCAAAAAAGTTCGATCCGAGCATACATTTCCCTCAATGACTGGAATGTCAAATGTTGAAATGTTCTCCAGATTCTTAGTCATTAGGAATTTCAGTCATTGCAAAACAAAATGATGATGACCATTTTGTTCAGTTTCCTGTTTGCAGATAGAAACACAGTAAATCGCAGCCATTCGGCCCTTTGAGCCTGTTCCACCATTCAATATGATCATGGCTGGTCATGCAACTCAATAACAAATCCCCCTTTCCCCCATACTGTTTCAGCCCTTGAGCACAAAGTGCTACGTATGTGACAAGAAAGGATATCCTTTTTGCCATGAGCTCCATTTCCCTTCCCATGAGTCGATTGTTCAGGATGCTGTCTCTCCAGCTCCAGACCCTGGAACAATGTGACACATTCAGTATCTACCTAGAAAAGACTTCCTCAACACAAAAGGAGCAGAATCAAAACAAGAAGACGATTGTCCCAGTGACTTATTCGAGTGATGTCTCTTGGTGTATCACGTTAAATATGAAATGAAAGATAATCAGAATCATCAGGGGTTTGAGAAGTGCCCATTCAAATATTGAAGCACAAATATAACGGGAAATTAGCGGGATAATCATTGGGCTATTAATTCAGAGACCCAGCTAATGTTGTAGGGACCCGCATTCAAAACACAACACGGCAGCTGGTAGAATTTAAAGTCAATTAAAAACAAATATCTGGAATTGTCTGTCAGGTTGACATCAATCGTGGGAAAACTGGTGGAAGCCTGAGTACGGGACAAGATGAATGCGCCCTTCGAGGGGAACAAAATATAAGTTCGTTAAACAGTCAGGTGCGCGTCGTTGAGAGCAGGTCATGTCTGACAAAGGTAACTGTGTTCTTTGAGGATATGACACAGGCAGCGGATGAGGGGAGTGCTGTGGATGTGGGACTTTCAGAAAGCATTTGATACAGTGCCACATAACAGTCTGGTTAGTACGTTAGAAATGTTTGAGAATGATCGGTCCGTGGCAGCATGGATTGGAAGTTGGCTCCAAGCAGGAAACAGAGGGTGGGTATAGATGGACATTTCACAAACTGGAGAGGAGTTAGAAAGGTTGTTCCCAGGAATTGGTGCTGGAACCCTGGCCTTTCCTGGTTTACATAATCAATTTGGAAATTCTCTAAATTCTCAGTTTAGACCAAGCTAGGGAGAATTGTAAAGATGATGCTGAGGGACTTCAGAGGGACATTGACAAGTTTCCCAAATGGGCAGACATCTGGCAGATAAATGTCAATGCAGAAAAATGGGAGGGAATGCAGTTTGGCCGCGGTAACACAGAGAGAGAACAAAGGCTGAAATGGTCTAACTCAGAAGGAAGGACAGGTCGTTCTGCTATAACACACATTTCATCAACACCAATTCGCTGTACCATGATTAATGAATAAGGGAAACTGTTTCTAAAGGGTAAACTTTTAAAAGCGCGATTGCATCACCAACACTTTAAAGTGATTTGTATCGCACAGATTTTGTATAGTGTGGATTCACACAGGAACATAACTACCCTGTAACAGCAGAACGATCTGTACAGGAGCAGAAGGCCTCGGGGTTCACGGACATGATTCTCTAAACGTGACCAGGCAAGTTGAAACAGTTATGAAGATCCTTGGGTTTATAAATAGAAGCAGAGTATGAAAGTAATGAAGTGAAGCTACATCCTTACAAATCATTGATCAGATCATATTTAGAGTGTTGCGTTCAGTTCGGGTCACCTCATTTAAGGAAGGATGTTAAAGCAGAGAGAGAGAGTTCAGAAGAAGATTTACAAGAATGATACCAGGAATGAAGGATTTTAGATAAAGGAAAGATTAAAGAGATTGGTCTTATTCTTCATGGAGAGAGAGATTAAGAGGTGATCTTATGGAGGTTTTCAAAATTATGAACAGTTTTGACAGGGTAAAGAATTATATTTTATTTCCACTATTTAGTATGTCAGAAACAAGGGATCGAACAAAGAGAATTCCTGCAAAGTGGAATAGACAGGATAATCTTTGTCTGGAAATGACCCATTTATTCCTTGTTTCCCAGTCCTGAATCCTTGCAATCAGATCACCAGCAATCCCATGTGCTTTGACTTTGCACAGTAATCTCTATGTGAGACTTCATCAAAAGATGATTGAAAATCCAAATTTAACGCACCTACTAGTTCTTCCTGATCCATCCCTGATCTTGCTAGCATCGGGCATCAAAATAACTCCTTTTGAAGTCCTGTCTTGCAATTGATTTCCTGTATTCTGAGTCCTTCAGCCACTCAGTGACAAGCCAGACCTGAGAACCAGGAAGCAGTGTATAATTTGGTGTCACATCTTCACCCTTACAGACATCTGTCCGGTTCCCTTGCCATATCATTCCCCTATTACTATTGGTGTCTTACTTCTATTATGACTGAGGGACAGGATTTACACGCATTCGGAAAGGCAAGGATTGATAAAGAATGGTCAGCATGGCTTTGTGCATGGGAAATCATGCCTCACAAACTTGATTCAGTTTTTTGAAGAAGTAACAAAGATGATTCATGAGGGCAGAGTGGTTGACATGATCTATATGGACTTCAGTAAGGCGTTCGACAAGGTTCCCCATGGGAGACTGGTTAGCAAGGTTAGATCTCATAGAATATAGGGGTAACTAGTCATTTGGATAAAAAACTGGCTCAAAGATAGAAGACAGAGGGTGGTGGTGGAGGGTTGTTTTTCAGACTGGAGGCCTGTGACCAGTGGAGTGTCGATGGACTGGTGCTGGGTCCACTACTTTTCATAATTTATATAAATGATTTGGATGTGAACATAGGAGGTATAGGTGGTACGTTTTCAGATGACACCAGAATTGGAGGTGTAGTGGACAGCGGAAAAGGTTACCTCAGATTACAACAGGATCTTGATCAGATGAGCCAGTGGGCTGAGGAGTGGCTGATGAGTTTAATTACGATAAATGTGAGGTGCAGCAATTTGAGAAAACAAATCATAGCAAGATTTATACACTTAATGGTAAGGTCTTAAAGAGAACAAAGAGATTTTCGAGTGCAGGTTCATAGTTCCTTGAAAGTGGAGTCGCAGGTGGATAGGATAGTGAAGAAGGTGTTTGGTATGCTTTCCTTTATTGGTCAGAGTATTGAGTACAGGAGCTGGGAAGTCATGGTTCAGCTGTACAGGACGTTGATTAAACACTGTTGGAATATTGTGTGCAATTCTGGTCTCCTTCCTATGGTGAAAATTGAGGGGTTCAGAAGAGATTTACAAAGATGTCGCCAGAGTTGGAGGATTTGAGCTATAGGGAGAGTTGAATTGGCTAGAACTGTATTCCCTGGAGCGTTGGAGGTTGAGGAGTGACCTTACAGAGGTTTATAAAATTATGAGGGGCATGGATAGTATAAATTGGCAAAATCTTTTCCCTGGGACGGGGGAGTCCAACACTAGACGACACAGGTTTAGGGTGAGAGGGGAAAGACATAAAAGGGACTCAAAGGGCAACCTTTTAACGATGACGGCATGGATGAGTTGGACCAAAGGGTCTGTTTAAGTTGACCAATTATCCCCTTTGGTGGCTCAACGTTTGTTTTGTTTCCAACAAAGAACTGCAGATGCTGCAGACTGAGAGACAGTACAGAAATTGCTGGGGAAAATTAGCAGGTCTGGCAGCATCTGTGGGGAGTGAATCTTTCAAATCCAGTGAATGTTTTTCAGAAGTGAAGGCTTCTAATTCTCGTGCTGTCAGACCTGCTGAGCTTCACCAGCAATTTCTTGTTTTGATTTCAGTTGGTGATAATCGCGGCCTTGTTAAGTGTGTTTGGGAATGGGGAGGCGATTGCTAGCGGGATGGGGGGCGGGGGGTGGTATAGTGGTGAGTATAGCTACCTTCCAAGCAGTTGACCTGGGTTCGATTCCTCGGCATTGTAGTGTTGTGGCTTCTAAAATGACTTTTAAAAGAGCGCCACCAGCAAAAAAAAAAGAACATGAATGTGGCGAAACGGACCTATCAGATTGTTCCTTGCTTTTCTTGGCGATGGTTTCTGTGAATTGCAGTGTGGAACCGGGCAGCATTGCTCGGCATATCAGAAGTTTTACCCTCTGCTGCTTCCCATTTCTTATTTCAATATTGGTTACAGCACAAGGATGGTTTGGTTTTGCTCGAAAAGTGAGAGACTGCTCCCGTCAGGAACCTGAAATAATTACAGAAGCCGCTGGAAACGCTGGCCAGATCCAACAACTTCTGTGGTGGTGGGAAGGGAGGATAAATGTGTTAAATCTATACACGGGTAAAATAAACTCCAGCATCAAAACAATCAGAAATCCTGAGTTTTACAAATATCCGTATAACTTTTTTCTGAACCATCAATTCCCATTCAAATCTTCCAATGTGGAAGAGCACCTTTCTGATTCTAACATTGAGAGATGTCCCTCAGTGAGCTCCTCCACGATTCTTTCCATTTCACTGGGGACCCGCTATCCACAGTCTCCAATGAAATGACCTGAACTCACATACACACAGATCAGAAATAGGGTAGGAATGAAAGGGGGAGTGGGGAGGGGGGTGATGGGAGGAGAGAAAGAAAGTGAGAGAAGAAGAAAGAAAGAAAGAGAGTGTTGAAGAAACATACAGAAATGCAGAAAGAAGAGGGTTCAGAGAAAAAAGTCAAAAAAAGACTCTGTCTGTAAGAGAGAAAGAAAGGTAGTGGATTAAAAAGAAAGATAGAGAGCGAGAGTTGTCGAAAGTAAGAGGCAGGCAGTGAGAGACAGAGAGAGCGGGAAAAAAAGGAAAAAGCAGACAGCTGTAAACAGGAGTGAAGGAAAGACGTGGCGAGATTAAAATGTGATACTCACCATTACACTTGCTTCCGACTTTCTCGATGGTCTCTCACACTCCTTCTCTCCAATACAGAGGCTTGCTTGAGGAGGTGCTGATTCAGGGAATGGTTGAAATTAAAGAATCCAAGCTTTGATTGAGATATAACACTCTCACACGCAGAGGCAGAGAGAAACAAATCTTTCATTCAAATACCCTCTGTCACCCAAGTCCCAGCTGATCCAGTTCTCTCTGCCAGTGTCATACCTCCTCCAGGGATGTAGCACACCCAGAGTCATCTCTGTGGGTTGACAGGGGGGCGGAAGTGAGGGAGGGAAGAGGTGTGAGGGAAAGCAGCAAATGAATAGTTTCGTCTAGACTGAGTATAGGAAGCGTTTAGATGGGACTAGATTAGATTGGGACATCTGGTTGGAATGAACGAGTTGGACTGAAGGGTCTGCGCCC
>NW_025211410.1:0-1324 GCF_004010195.1 Chiloscyllium plagiosum
CTGCGCTTTTCCAGCACCACACTCTCGGCTCTGATCTCGAGCATCTGCAGTTCCTCACTTTCTCCAGGAAACAATTTCTAATTCAAGGCGAAAAGCTGGATGACAATAAAGACCACCAAGGCAGTAGATTCCACATGTTGAGGCCAAATAATTGTCTGACACCAAAGGTACCCAATTACTGACCCAGCAAGCAGGAAAATAAAAAGGATCACCACTGACGGTCAGATGAAGCTGGGCGAGGAGACAGTGGTTACTCGTATGTCGTAATTGTCCTGAATGTGTTGCTTGTAAGGATTCGGACAAGTTTTTTGACACGGTGTAGGGCAAATGGGCAAGTGCTCAGAGTTAGCACAGGTCCTCATCAGATAGAAGATGGATCAGAAGAGATTGAAGGAAGATCCAACCTTGAAAACATCAACAAGTGAGGACGTTGCAGACCGCACAGCATATAAAGGTTGACACAGTTCTTGCCACTGGCCATTCATTGCCTGGTTCCAGCCAACCCATTCCCGTAAGTGGTTTTAGGAGAATTTAAAGTGTAAAAAGATGTTATTTCCATAAAACATCAGGTGAGAAATGCTGCAACTTAACAAGCCCAATAAGTGAACTGCAACTTCCTTGTTAATAGCCAGCTCAAACCATCAGATAGCTGCGGCCGCCGACATCAGCAGCTGCTCCTAACAGAGGGAGAAAGTGGCTCAGAATCCAGAAACAAGAAATTCCATGGTCAACACAGTGATAGAGTCTGGGGACAGTAACTCACAGATCAACACAGTGATAGAGTCTGGGGACAGTAACTCACAGATCAATACAGTGATAGAGTCTGAGGACAGTAACTCACAGATCAATACAGTGATAGAGTCTGAGGACAGTAACTCACAGATCAACACAGTGATAGAGTCTGAGGACAGTAACTCACAGATCAATACAGTGATAGAGTCTGGGGACAGTAACTCCCTGATCAATACAGTGATACAGTCTGGGGCAGTCACTCTTTGATCAGTAAAGTGATAGATTCGGGGGTCAGTAACTCACTGATCAATGCAGTGACAGAGTCTGGGGACAGTGACTCACTAATGAATACTGTGATAGATTCTGGGGGCAGTAACTCCCCAATCAATACAGTGATAGTGTCGGGGCGCAGTAACACCCTGATCAATACTGTGATAGATTCTGGAGACAGTATCTCACTGATCAATACAGTGGTAGAGTTTGGGAACAGAAGCTCACTGATCAATACATTGACAGAGTCTGGGGACGGTAGCGCACTGATCAATACAGTGTTAGAGTCTTTGCGCAGTAACTCACTGATCAATACAGTGAT
>NW_025211410.1:4561-6993 GCF_004010195.1 Chiloscyllium plagiosum
AAAGACTTCCACTGTCTACCTTTCTAATCCTCTGATCATCTTGTATGTCTCTATCAAATCCCCTCTAGCCTTATTCTTGCCAATGAGAAGAGTTTCAAGTCTCTCAGCCTTTCCTCACAAGACCTTCTCTCCACACCAGGCAATGTTCTGGTAAATCTCCTCTACACCTTTTCCAATGTTTCCAGATCCTTCTGGAAATATGGGCACCAGAACTGAACACAATATTCCAAGTGTGACTGCACCAGCGTTTTGTATAGTTGCAGTATGGTATTTCAACTTCGCAACTCAATCCTTCCACGAATGAAACCTAACACACTGCCTTCTTAACAGCACTATCAACCTGGGTGACAACTTTCAGGGATCTAGGGACATGGACTCAAAGATCCCTCTGCACACCACACTGCCAAGAATCTTTCCATTGACCCAGTATTCAGCCTACCTGTTATATCTACTCAAAGTGCATCACCTCACATTTAGTTGTATTGAACTCTATTTGCCACCTCTCAGCCCAATTCTACAGTTTATCCAAGTCCCCTTGCAACCTGTAACATTCTTCCACACTGTCCACTACTACACTGACTTTAGTGTCGTCTGCAAATTTCCTAATCCATTCACGTATACCTGCAGTGGTCCCAAAACAGATCCTGGTGGCACGTTCCTAGTAACTGGACTCCAGGCTGAATATTTTCCATCAACCGCCACTCGCTGCCTTCTTTCAGAAAGCAAGTTTCTAATCCAAACTGCTACATCACCCTCAATTCCATGCCTCTGCATTTTCTCCAACAGCCTACCATGTGGAACCTTGTCAAAGGCTTTACTTTTGTCCATGTATACCATGTCAAATGCCCTACCCTCATCTACAAGCTTGGTGACCTTCTCAAAAAACTCAATGAAGTTTGTGAGACATGACCTGCCCTTGACAACCAGCTCAGTCAGGGTAGCCTTGAGTTTATTAAGTGGATCCATGACAGTTTTCTTGAACAGTATGAAATGGAACTGACAAGGGAGCAATCTATCCAGCATCTGACCCTGTGCAATGAGACAGGAATCAGTTAGGGATCCTCTTGAAAGAAGTGATCACTGTATGGTTGAATTTAGAATACATACAGAGAGTGTGAAGATAAAATCTAATACCTGGGTACACAGGGAACTACAATAGAATGAGGGAGAACCAGGATACAGTAGACTGGAAACAAAGATTTTATGGTGGGACAGTTGATAAGCAGTGGAAGATTTTCAAAGGCACTTTACAAAGTGCTCAGCAATGATATATTTCAGTGAAAAGGAAGGACTGTAAGAAAAGGTATACTCTGTGATGGGTATCTAAGGAAAGCGATCAAATTGAAAGAGAAGGCATGCAAAGTGGCCAAAAACAGCCTGAAACTAGAACTGGGAAAACTTTAAAGGTCAACAGAAAGCCACAGAAGAGCGATAAAGAAACGTAAGATAGAACATGAGAAAAATAAACTAGCACAGACTATAAAGACAGATAGCAAAATGTTATACTGAATGAGAAAAGTGGCTAAAGTAAATGTTGGTCCTTTGGAAAATGAGAAGGAACATTTAATTATGGGATATCACAGTGGAGGAAACTAATATATTGCCAATAATTAGCAAAGAGACAAACATAGTTTCCAAATCCTCACCTATCATTATTACGGAACAGCTAGTGTTGGACTGTTGGAGTTAATTGAGCTAATGACAGAAAAGTCTTCTGACCCTGATGGAATGCATCCCAGGATACTAAAGGAGATACCAGGAGAAATAGCAAATGCACTGGTAGTAATTTTCCAAAATTCACTGGACTCTGTGGCAGTCCCAGCAGATTGGAAAGCAGCAAAAGTGATGCCACGTTTTTAAAAAGGAGGTGGACAAAAGGTGGGGAATTATACACAAGTTAGCTTATTCTCTGTAGTGGGAAAGATGCTTGGGTCTATAATCAAGGAAGAAATAGCAGGGAATCTTAATAGAAATTATCCCATTGGACAGACAGAGCATGGGTTCATGTAGGGCAGGTCATGCTTCACAAATCTTGTGGAATTCTATGAAGACATTTCGAGCAAGGTGGACAACGGGGACCCAGTGGATGCGGTGTACCTGGATTTCCAAAAGGCCTTCAACAAGGTGCTGTGCAAGAGGCTGTTGCATAATATAAAGGTGCATGGCGTTAGGAGTAGAGTATTAGCATGGATAGAAAATTGGTTGACTAACAGGAAGCAAAGTGTGGGATAAATGAGTACTATTCTGGCTGGCAATCAGTGACTAATAGTGTGCCTCAGGGATCAGTGTTGGGACTGCAATTATTTAGAATTGATACAGATGATTTGGAGTTGGAGACCACATGTAGGGTGTCAAAGTATGCATATGACACTAAGATGAGTAGCAGAACAAAGTGTGCGGAGGACTGTGAAACTTTGCAGAGGAACATAAAT
>NW_025211410.1:7116-8452 GCF_004010195.1 Chiloscyllium plagiosum
AGGTTAATCAGGTTGATTCCGGAGTTGAGGGGGTTGGCTTAACAGAGACTGAGTAGATTGGGATTAATTTTATTGGAAATCAGAAGAATGGGAAACATAAAATAATGAATGGAATGGATAAAACAGAAGTAGAGAGAATGTTTCCACTTGCAGATGAAGCCAGGACAAGAGGGCATCACCTCAAGATTAGAGGCAGCAAATTTAGGACTGAATTGAGAAGGAACTTCTTGACCTCTATGGAATTCATTGCCCAGGGAAGTAGTTGATGCTAGTTCAGTAAACGTTTTTAAAGCTAAGATATTTTTTAAAAATAATTAATTAATTAAGGGATATGGTGAGAACGTTGGTAAATGGTTCTGCGCCCACGAAATGATCAGCTATGATCTTAATGAATGGCAGAGCAAGCTCAAAGGGCAGGACGGCCTTCTCCTGTTCCTAGTTCTTTTGTTGTTATATTTTGCATTCCTCCTACACTCTTGACTTTCAGGTGCTGGTGTTGGATTCGGATGGACAAAATTAAAATTCACAGAATACCAGGTTATAGTCCAACAGGTTTATTTGGAAGCACTCGCTTTGCAGCTTCTTCATCAGGTGGTTGTGTGATTTATAACTTTGTGTCTCACTCTTTTTACTGATAAACAGCAACAATAGCCATGAAGCAGAGCGCATGCTCCAGGTAACAATGGGCCCCTGGTGGTTGATGTCAGCGGAAGGCCAATGGAAAGGCAGGGGCACAGCTGGAGGACTAATCAGAGTAAATGAGGGACTGGACTAGACTATACCACGTGATCAACCTCACTGTGGGCGCGGATGTGTGGATGGAGAGCTGTTGGTAAGGAAATAAATAAACAGCAGGAAGTGGGAGGGAAATGGTGTTGGTATGGGCTGAGGGGTTGTACAAACATTTGGTGCACATTGGAAAATACAAATTAGAAACTTACAGTCCCGTTTTTGCAGTAAACGGGAAAATAATCTCATCGTGTGATCGCCGCCATCTTTATTCGGGGCAAAGATTCACTGGACACGTGCGGCCGCCAGCTTTGTCGGGGGCAAAGTTCAGAGATAGCCCTCCCTGGTAGAGAGTCATAGGGCAGGATTTACACAGAGCACATTCAAACCCAGAGAAATGAATGTTTTTTTTTTTCTGGATTTGTTTCTTCATCCATTTAAATGATTTGGAAGTGAACAGAGGCGGTACAGTTAGTAAGTTTGCAGATGACACCAAAATTGGAGGTATTGTGGACAGTGATAAAGGTTGTCTCAGAATACAATGGGATATTGATCAGATGGGCCAATGGGCTGCGGAGTGGCAGATAGGGTTTAATGTAGATAAATG
>NW_025211410.1:8635-10095 GCF_004010195.1 Chiloscyllium plagiosum
TTGCCAAGGTTGGAGGATTTGAGTTGCAGGAAGAGTCATAAGAGGTTTATAAAATCGTGAGGGGCATGGATAGCGTAAATAGACAAGGTGTTTACCCTGGGGTGGTGGAGCCCTGAACTAGAGGATACAGGTTTAGGGTGAGAGGGGAAAATTCAAAAGGAGCCTAAAGGGCAACCAAAATTGTAACATTTAAAAGGCATTTGAATAGGAAGGGTTCAGAGGGATGTCGGTCAAGTGCTGGCAAATGGGGACAGTTCAGGTTAGAATATCTGGTTTGCATAGATGGGCTGGACTGAAGGTTGGACTGATTTTGTAATAGACATCTCTGACTGTGGGATCATAAAAGTGAACACTGCTCTGATTCTCCTCTGGGCTCCTTGATGTCCACTTGTTCGTTATCTAGCTTCCTCAGTCTCACATGAGTGTATTTTTACCATGTTTAGTATTTTACTACTACGTTCACAGACCTTTTTGTAAATGGATTGTCCACTGCTCCCTGACTCTTGACCGTATGCTGCTCCAAAATCAGGTTATTTTTTCCACAATATCTTTGACAGTCAAGAATTCTTTTTTCCAATAGTGAGTGGATTTTTCTTCCATTTCTGACAGTCAAATTCTGCACCATTTTCATTCCCTATAATTCATATTGCACTCCCTGACACATCATGTGTATTTCTCCTTCCACAGATACCAGTGAACATTGCCAAAGCCGTGTTGCCTGTGGAGAGGGTGATGTTTGACTTCCCTGTACAGCTGCAGTTTGAATGGTGAAGGCGCTCCCACAATGTGGTTGGGTAAGAGACATTACAGATTATTCACTCAGCGATAGTGAAAAGTAGAAGATATCTGTACAAATCTACATGTTTTTAATTTCAATATTGAGAACTTTTGACATAAGGGCACAGCTGGAGAATATTATGTCCAGTGACCAAAACCATTGCCAAATAAGCAATTTTTCAGGAATGCCTTAAAGGAAGAAAGCAGATCTTAGAGGGTGGGAATTCCAGACCGTGTTGCCTTGGATTCTATAGAAACAGTCACACAGCTGAACTCAAAAATAAACACATCATTGGGAGTCAAAAGTAAAATGAGTTATTGAGATATGAAAGGGTGTCTGGTGCATGGAGATAGGAATGCTTACAGCCAGGAATTAAGTCAAGGGTGTGAAAGTAAATTGTTGTTGCTCATAAATAGAACATAGAACATAGAAGAATACAGCGCAGTACAGGCCCTTCGGCCCTCGATGTTGCGCCGATCCAAGCCCACCTCACCTACACTAGCCCACTATCCTCCATATGCCTATCCAATGCCCGCTTAAATGCCCATAATGAGGGAGAGTCCACCACTGCTACTGGCAGGGCATTCCATGAACTCACGACTCGCTGAGTAAAGAACCTACCCCTAACATCTGTCCTATACCTATCCCCCCTTAATTTAAAGATATGCCCCCTTTGTAATAG
>NW_025211410.1:12423-15896 GCF_004010195.1 Chiloscyllium plagiosum
AATAGTTGCTCCTTGAACAAACTCCACATATCAATTACACCCTTGCCTTGAAGCTTACTTTTCCAGGCCACACATCCGAAGTCATGCCTCACAGCATCATAATTTCCCTGCCCCCAGCTATAACCCTTGCCCTGTAGTATACACTTATCCCTCTCCATCACTAGAGTGAAGGTCACCGAATTGTGGTCACTGTCCCCAAAGTGCTCACCTACCTCTAATTCTAACACCTGGCCTGATTCATTACCCAGAACCAAATCCAGTATGGCCTCACCTCTTGTTGGCCTATCTACAGATTGTGTCAGGAAACCCTCCTGCACACATTGGACAAACACTGACCCATCTAACGAACTTGAGCTATAGCTTTCCCAATTAATATCAGGAAAGTTAAAGTCCCCCATAACAACCACCCTATTACTTTCACTCTTCTCTTGAATCATCCTCGCAATCCTTTCTTCTACGTTTCTAGGACTATTAGGAGGCCTGTAAAAAAACTCCTAACGGGTGAGCTCACCTTTCTTATTCCTAACCTCAGCCCAAACTACCTCAGATGGCGAGTCTTCATCCATCGTCCTTTCCACAGCTGTAATACTATCTTTGACAAGCAATGCCACACCTCCCCCTCTGTTACCCCCACCTCTGACCCTACTAGAACATTTAAACCCTGGAACCTGCAACAGCCAATCCTGTCCCTGTTCCTGAAGAAGGGCTTATGCCCGAAACGTCGATTCTCCTGTTCCCTGGATGCTACCTGACCTGCTGCGCTTTTCCAGCAACACATTTCCAGCTCTGTCCCTGTTCTACCCATGTCTCCGTAATAGCCACAACATCGAAGTCCCAGGTACCAACCCACGCTGCAAGTTCACCTACCTTATTTCGTATACTTCTTGCATTGAAGTATGCACACTTCAAACCACTTTCCTGTTTACAGGCACCCTCCTTTGAAATTAATGCCATGTTCCTAACCTCCCTACAATCCAGGTCCTGCACCCTAAAGCTACAGTCTGGGTTCCCATGCCCCTGCAGAGTTAGTTTAACCCACCCCCCCCAAGAGCACTAGCAAACCTCTCACCAAGGATACTGGTGCCCCTCAGGTTCAGGCGTAGACCATCATGTTTATAGAGGTCCCACCTTCCCCAGAAAGAATCCCAGTTATCCAAATACCGGAATCCCTCCCTCCTGCACCATCCCTGTAGCCACGCATTTAACTGTTCTCTCTCCCCATTCCTCGACTCTCTATCACGTGGCACGGGTAACAAACCAGAGACAACAACTCTGTTCGTTCTAACTCTGAGCTTCCAACCTAGCTCCCTGAAAGCCTGTCTAACATCCTCGGCACTCCTCCTACCTATGTCGTTGGTGCCAATGTGGACCACGACTTCGGGCTGCTCCCCCTCCACCTTAAGGACCCGGAAAACACGATCAGAGACATCACGTACCCTTGCACCTGGGAGGCAACATACCAAACGTGAGTCTCTCTCGTTCCCACAAAACCTCCTATCTGTGCCCCGAACTATCGAGTCCCCAGTTACTATTGCTCTGCTCTTCTCCACCCTTCCCTTCTGAGTAACGGGGACAGGCTCCGTGCCAGAGGCCTGAGCCCCTTTATTTGCCCCTGGTAAGTCCGCCCCCCCCACAAGTATCCAAAACGGTATACTTGTTCTTGAGGGGAACGGCCGCAGGGGGTCCATGCACTGGCTGCTTCCTCCCAGTCCCCCTCACTGTCACCCATCTATCTGCCATCTTTGGAGTTACTACTTCCCTAAAGCTCCGATCTATGACCCCCTCTGCCTCCCGAATGATCCTAAGTTCATCCAACTCCAGCTCCAGTTCCCTAACACGGTCTTGGAGGAGCTGGAGATGGGTGCACTTCCTGCAAGTGTAATCAGCAGGGACGTCCATGGCATCCCTCACCTCAAACATGTTGCAAGAGGAACATTGCACTGCCTTCACTGCCATCCCTCTGAAAGTAACCTTTTCTAAAAAAAAAACTGGTTCTAAAGAATACAACAAGCAAAATGCAGCACTTACCTACTTACCACAACGGGTCTTATTATTTAGGTTAGAGGAGGAGGGCGGGTGCGAGACACTACCTCTGTAGTGCCTCGGGTTCTTCTCCTGCGTGCTTTTAAAGGGAAAAAAACCTACCCGGCTGCCCCTCCGGTCTTCGTCACTTCCCCCTGCTGCTCCCGCTCTTTCTGTAAAGAGAAAATAAAACACCGCTGCCCGCTACCGGTAAGTAATTTTAAAACAAACTGTCTTACCTTTGCTGCTGCTCGCACTCAAAGTGGGAGTCTTTTGATGGATCAGCAAGTTCTGGTACAACTGAACACTTGGGCGGTAGAGTTTTCAATATTCTGGATATTATAGGGAGGGTGAATGTGGGATGCTGGCCAGGAGTGGGTTTAAATAATGAAATCTAGAGTTAACAAAATGAATGAAGGAGACTTTCAGTGAATGAGCTGAGACTGTGGTGAGGTCAGGTGATATCACTGAAGTCGAAATAGTGGTCATGGAGTGGGACTGGGCTATCACCCTCACCTCACCTCTGGAATTCAGCTGTTTGTCAGCTTGTGAATCAAGTCTGTAACAAGATCAGGAACTGAGTGGCCCTGGCAGAAACCAAAGTGGGTATCACAGAAGGTTATTGCTGAGCAGCTGCGTGACAGTACTGTTGATGATATCTTCCATCACTTCACTGCTGAGCGAGTGTCGACTGATGGAGGGAAATTGGCTCGGTTGGCTCTGTCCTGCGTTTTTGTGTTGAACATCCCTGAGCAATGTTCCACAATGTCAGTAGGTGCCAGTGCTGGAGCAGTACTTGTCTGGTGGGCAGCAATTTCTGGAGCACGGCCATCAGTATTATTGCCACAATGTTGGCAGGGCCGACAGCCTTTACACTACTTCTCCATTTCTTGATCTATTTGAAATAAGTTTTCAACCAATTCAATTCACATCTGTGATGTCAGGGACCAATGTAGAAGGCTCATCCACTTGGCACTGCTGGCTGAAGACTACCGCAAATGCTGTTGCCTTGTCTGTTGAACGGATGTGTGAGGTCCCTCCATCAGTAAGGGTGGGGATATCTGTGATGCTTCCTGCAGTGAGTTGTTTAATTGTCCATCAACATTCCTGACTAGGTGTGGCAGAACTGCAGAGCTCAGATCTGATCCATTGGTTGTTGGATCACATAGTTCTATTTGGTGTTGCTTGCACTGTTTGGCATGCAGGTTGGGTAGCTATTTTTAGGTATGCCTGGTATTGCTCCTGGCATTTCCTGCGGAACTCTCCATTGAAGTAGTGTTGATTCCCCTGGCTTGATGTTAATGGTTGGATGGGGGATATACCAAGCCATGAGATTTCAGATTGGGCTGGAGTACAGTTCTCCTGCTGTTTTGGCCCACAGTGAGACAGAAGATGCAGGGTAAAGAGGGCTGATTGTGTTGTTGTATTTTCCAGTGCATTGGTAGATGTAA
>NW_025211410.1:22293-23000 GCF_004010195.1 Chiloscyllium plagiosum
TTCATCCCCATCCCCACTCACCTATTGTATTCTATGCTACTTTCTCCCCACTCTCTTCTCATTTATCTCTCCACCCTTCAGGCACTCTGCCTGTATTCCTGATGGAGGGCTTTTGCCCGAAACATCGATTTTACTGCTCCTTGGATGCTGCCTGAACTGCTGTGCTTTTACAGCACTGCTCTATTCCAGAATCTGGGTTCCAGCATCTGCAGTCATTGTTTTTACCTCATGGAGTCATAGAGTCATTTTCAGCATGGAAGCACACCCTTCGGTCCAACTCGTCCATGCTGACCAGATAGCCTAACCCACTAATCTAGTCCCATTTACCAGCACTTGGCCCATATCCCCCTAAACCCTTCCTATTCATAAGTGAAAGTATATAGCTCCTACAGTCATTGATATAAGCTGCAAGAACTTCAACCCTGTGGACAATTACAGACAATGAGACATCTCCAATTCTACCTTCTCGATACTCTTACGTGCCTCGCTCCCAGTCATGCCTGCCTGTCCCTGATCACCAACTAAATCAGATCATCCTATTCTATAGGATGTGATTCTTTTCTGGAACAATGTGCCCAGGTAACTGCCCCTTTCCTGGTGCATCACAATTTCAGTAGTTCAAACTCCAGCTCATTGACCATGAGCTGAAGCTCCTCAAATAATAAAGGCTTACTGCAAACGTGGTTTCCTGGGATTGCACTCACATG
>NW_025211411.1:0-2201 GCF_004010195.1 Chiloscyllium plagiosum
GGCTACTGCAACATCAGCCTGAGTAAAGGTATGCTGCATGCTTATAAAGGTAAGACCCTGCTATCTGCTTACTCAAACCCAATCAGAGCAATTGGAAATCAGTTCAAAAGTGAACAAATTAGCTGATTGCAATATTGTCAAAATAAGGTTTGATTTTGGAAGGAGTAACAGGAATGCAGAGTACTGGGTGAATGTTAAGATTCTTGGTGTTGTAGACTAGCAGAGAGATCATGGTGTCCATGTGCATAGATCCCTCAAAGGGTTTTTAAGAAAGCATACAGTGTGTTAGCTTTTATTAGTAGAGGGATTGAGTTTCGGAACCACAAGGTCATGCTGCAGCTGTACAAAACTCTGGTGAGGCCACACTTGGAGTATTGCATACAGTTCTGGTCACTGCATTACAGGAAAGATGTGGAAGGTTTGGAAAGGGTTCAGAGGAGATTTACCAGAATGTTCCCTGGTATGGAGGGAAGGTCTTACAAGGAAAGGCTGAGGGACTTGAGGCTGTTTTCATTAGAGAAAAGAAGGTTGAGAAGTGACTTAATAGAGACATACAAGATAATCAGAGGGTTAGATAGGGTGGACAGGGGGAGCCTTTTTCCTAGGATGGTGACGGATAGCACGAGGGGCCATAGCATCAAATGGAGGGCTGATAGATATAGGACAGATGTCAGAGGTAGTTTCTTTACTCAGAGAGTAGTAGGGGTGTGGAATGCACTGCCTGCAACAGTAGCAGACTCGCCAACTTTAAGGGCATTTCAATGGTCATTGGATAGGTATATGGGCGAGAATGGAATAGCATAGATTAGATGGGCTTCAGATTGGTTTCACAGGGTGGAACAACTTCGAGGGCTGAAGGGTCTGTACTGCGCTGTAATGTTCTATGTTCTATTGGTAGAAAACAGGGTGGCAGTGGAGGGATGCTTTTCAGACCCTGAGGCCTGTGACCAGTGGTATGCCATAAGGATCGGTGCTGTGTCCACTACTTTTCCTCATTTATCTAAATGATTCGGATGTAAAAAAGGAGGTTTCATTAGTAAGTTTGCAGATGACACCAAAATTGGAGATGTAGTGGACAGCAAAGAAGGTTACCTCAGAGTTCAACGGGATCTTGATCAGATGGGCCAATGGGCTGAGGAGTGGCAGATGGAGTTTAATTTAGATAAATGTAAGGTGATGCATTTTGAGAAAGCAAACTAGGGCAGGACTTATACAGTTAATGGTAAGGTCCTGGGGAGTATTGCTGAACAAAGAAACCTTGGAGTGCAGGTTCATAGCTCCTTGAAAGTGGAGTCACAGCTAGATAAGATAGGGAAGAAGGCGTTTGGTATGCTTTCCTTTATTGGTTGGAGTATTGAGTACAGGAGTTGGGAGGTCATGTTGCAGCTGTACAGGACACTGTTGGAATATTGTGTGCAATTCTGGTCTCCTTCCTATGTTGTAGGAAGGATGTTGTGAAACTTGAAAGGGTTTAGAAAAGATTTACAAGGATGTTGCCAGGGTTGGAGGATTTGAGCTATAGGGAGAGTCTGAACAGGCTGGGGCTGTTTTCCCTGGAGCATCGGAGGCTGAGGGGTGACCTTATAGAGTTTGCAAAATCATGAGGGGCATGGATATAGTAAATAGACAAGGTCATTTCCCGAGGGTGAGGGAGTCCAGAGCCAGAGGGCATAGGTTTAGGGTGAGAGGGGAAAGATTTTAAAGGGACCTAAGAGGCAACTTTTTCACAGAGAGGGTGGTACAGTATCTGTGGGAATGAGCTGCCAGAGGAAGTGATGGAGGCTGGTACAATTACAACATTTAAAAGGCATCTGGATGGTTATATGAATATATGGGTAGATGATGGGTTTAGAGGGACATGGGCCAAGTGCTGACAAATAGGACTAGATTATGTTGGGATATCTGGTCGGCATGGAGAAGTTGGACAAGTTTCTGTGCTGTAATCTCTATGACTCCATGACTCTATAATAACTTTCCAATTAAACCAGGTCACAAACAGAGTTGACATTCCAGATTTGTTATTGAATGGCAGTGTGATGGTGGGCATAAAGAGTGAAAATGCACAGTATCTGTGGGACAGAGCACAGTGTGACGGAGTGGGAGCAGTGTGAAGGGGAGACAGTGTGAGGGGTGGGGATGGTGTGAAGGGGTGGGGGAGAGTGTGCGGGAGTCATGGAGAGTGTGAGGGCAGTGAGAATGGT
>NW_025211411.1:12856-16064 GCF_004010195.1 Chiloscyllium plagiosum
GTTGTGATGGTGAATATTGGTGACAGGACATTGTGATGGTGAATATTAATGACAAAGTGATGTGATGGTGAATATTGTTGACAGGATGATGTGCTGGTGAATATTTGTGGCAGGGTGCTGTGATGGTGAATATTGGTGACAGGGTGTTGCGATGGTGAATATTAATGACAGGGTGTTGTGATGGTGAATTTGTATGACAGGGTGTTGTTATGGTGAATATTGGTGACAGGGTGTTGTGATGATGAATATTGGTGACAGGGTATTGCGATGGTGAATGTAAATGACAGGGCCTTGTGATGGTGAATATTGGTGACAGGTTGATGTGATGGTGAATATTAGTGACAGGGCATTGTGATGGTGAATATTAATGTCAAAGTGATGTGATGGTGAATATTGTTGACAGGATGATGTGCTGGTGAATATTAGTGACAGGGTGTTGTGATGGTGAATATTAATGACAAAGTGATGTGATGGTGAATATTGGTGACAGGATGATGTGATGGTGAATATATGTGGCAGGGTGGTGTGACGGTGAATATTAGTGACAGGGTGTTATGGTGAATATTGGTGACAGGGTGATATGATGGTGAATATTAGTGACCGGGTGTTGTGATGGTGAATATTGGTGACAGGGTGTTGTGATGATGAATATTGGTGACAGGGTATTGCGATGGTGAATATTAATGACAGGGTGTTGTGATGGTGAATTTGTATGACAGGGTGTTGTTATGGTGAATATGGGTGACAGGGTGTTGCGATGGTGAATATTAATGACAGGGTGTTGTGATGGTGAATATTGGTGACATGTGATGTGATGGTGAATATTAGTGACAGGGTGATGTGATGGTGAATATAAATGACAGGGACTTATGATGGTGAATATTGGTGACAGGGTGATGTGATGGTGAATATTAGTGACAGGGCATTGTGATGGTGAATATTAATGACAAAGTGATGTGATGGTGAATATTGTTGACAGGATGATGTGCTGGTGAATATTAGGGACAGGGTGTTGTGATGGTGAATATTAATGACAAAGTGATGTGATGGTGAATATTAGTGACAGGGTGTTGTGATGGTGAATATTAATGACAGCGTGTTGTGATGGTGAAGTTGAATGAAAGGGTGTTGTTATGGTGAATATTGGTGACAGGTGATGTGATGGTGAATATTAGTGACAGGGTGATGTGATGGTGAATATTGGTGACAGGGCCTTGTGATGGTGATTATTGGTGACAGGGTGATGTGATGGTGAATATTAGTGACAGGGCATTGTGATGGTGAATATTAATGACAAAGTGATGTGATGGTGAATATTGTTGACAGGATGATGTGCTAGTGAATATTAGTGACAGGGTGTTGTGATGGTGAATATTAATGACAAAGTGATGTGATGGTGAATATTGGTGACAGGATGATGTGATGGTGAATATTGGTGACAGGGTGTTGTGATGGTGAATATTGGTAACAGGGTGATGTTATTGTGAATATTGGTGACAGGGTGATATGATGGTGAATATTAGTGACAGGGAGTTGTGATGGTGAATATTGGTGACAGGGAATGTGATGGTGAATATTAATGACAGGGGGTTGTGATGGAGAATATTAATGACAGGGTGTTGTGATGGTGAATATTGGTGACAGGGTGATGTGATGGTGAATATTGGTGACAGGGTGATATGATGGTGAATATTAGTGACAAAGTGCTGTGATGGTGAATATTAGTGAAAAAGTGATGTGATGGTGAATATTGGTGACAGGGTGATATGATGGTGAATATTAGTGACAGGGTGTTGTGATGGTGAATATTGGTGACCGGGTGTTGTGATGGTGAATATTAGTGACAGGGTGTTGTGATGATGAATATTGGTGACAGGGTATTGCGATGGTGAATATTAATGACAGGGTGTTGTGATGGTGAATTTGTATGACAGGGTGTTGTTATAGGGTGTTGTGATGGTGAATTTGTATGACAGGGTGTTGTTATGGTAAATATTGGTGACAGTGTGATGTGATGGTGAATATTTATGACAGGGTGTTGTGATGGTGAAAGTTGGTGACAGGGTGTTGTGATGGTGAATAGTAGTAACAGGGTGTTGTGTGGGTGAATGTTAGGGACAGGGTGATGTGATGGTGAATATTAATGACAGGGTGTTGTGATGGCGAATATTGGTGACAGAGTGTTCTGAGGATGAAAATTAGAGAGAGGACAATGTGATGGTGAATATTGGTGACAGGTGATGTGATGGTGAATATTATTGACAGGGGGTTGTGATGGTAAATATTAGAGAGAGGGTGTTGTGATTGTGAATATTGGTGACAGGGTGATGTGATGGTGAATATTAGTGACAGGGTGATGTGATGGTGAATATAAATGACAGGGCGTTGTGATGGTGAATATTGGTGACAGGACATTGTGATGGTGAATATTAAGGACAAAGTGATGTGATGGTGAATATTGTTGACAGGATCATGTGCTGGTGAATATTTGTGGCAGGGTGTTGTGATGTTGAATATTGGTGACACGGTGTTTTGATGGTGAATATTGCTGACAGGGTGATGTGATGGTGAATATTGGTGACAGGGCGTTGTGATGTTGAATATTAGTGACAGGGTGTTGTGATGGTGAATATTGGTGACAGGGTGTTATGATAATGAATATTGGTGACAGGGTGACGTGATGGTGAATATTGGTGACAGGGTGTTGTGATGGTGAATATTGGTGACATGGTGTTTTGATGGTGAATATTGGTGACAGGGTGATGTGATGGTGAATATTGGTGACAGGGCGTTGTGATGTTGAATATTAGTGACAGGGTGTTGTGTCGGTGAATATTGGTGACAGGGTGTTTTGGTGGTGAATATTGGTGACAGGGTGATGTGACGGTGAATATTAATGACAGGGTGATGTGCTGGTGAATATTGGTGACAGGGTGATGTGATGGTGAATATTGGTGACAGGGCATTGTGATGATGAATATTAGTGACAGGGTGTTGTGATGGTGAATATTGGTGACAGGGTGTTGTGATGGTGAATATTCGTGACAGGGTGTTGTGATGCTGAATATTGGTGACAGGGTGTTTTGATAGTGAATATTAGTGACAGGGTGTTGTGATGGTGAATATTGGTGACAGGGTGTTTTGATGGTGAATATTGGTGACAGGGTGTTGTGATGGTGAATATTCGTGACAGGGTGTTGTGATGCTG
>NW_025211411.1:18816-23000 GCF_004010195.1 Chiloscyllium plagiosum
CTCTTTATCTTACTGTCTTTTTCTCTCTGTGTCTCTCTATCTATGTGTGTGTCTCTATCTCTGTGTCTCTCTATCTGTGTGTGTCTGTGTGTGTGTCACTCTCTCCCCCTCTCTATCTCTCTCTCTCTCTCTCCCTCTGTCTCTGTCGCTCTCTGATAATGCTCATTCTCTGTGTTTTGCTGGGCTGCTGGTGAGGCAGGCAGTCCGTCCGTCCGTCAGTCAGTCTCCCTGCGTGCTCCTGATGGGATTGCTGCCTCTGAGGAGGCTGTGCATGTTCGTATGGACCGCGATGATGTGAGTAAGCTGTGTGTGTTAGCTTAGCTGCTTAGTGCTGCCACTGCTGCCGGCGTCTCTCACACGCTGCACTCTCAGTCTGCTCGCAGCTCTTGAAGAGGCGGTAGGATGTTGGACCAGTGCTCAGTCTCTGTGCAGAGGGCTGACTTACAGACATGGACCTGGGAAACGGAGGGATGCATTCTCAGTTCTCCTCCAGCTGGCCTGTTCTGGGTCCCCGTAGGAGAAGTATCTGGTACATCTACAGGTAAAAATATTACTGCAAGGAAGTGAGGGAGCTCTCCTCTGCTGTGTGACAGGAACATGCTTGACTGTATTAGGGCAAGGGCCTGGCTTTTTTCAGAGAGAGGCCTAGAGTCTTAATGCAAAGACTTGTGTCTAAACACTCCATTCACTTGCTGATTTATCTACTGATTACTTTCATTCATTCTCGGTCTCCAGCGCACTCTCCTCCCTCCCTCTCTTTCTGTTTATGCCCAGTCTCAGGAATCCTCCCCAACCCACCCCATCAGCCCTCCTGCCCCCCCCCCCCCCTCCCCATTCAGAACCTGCGTCGCAGAGCTCTGCATTCACATTTACAATCTGAATGAGTGCATTCGCTTTTCATTGACTGATCATTCACCAGAGTGTACAGCAAGTGACTAGAGGGATTAAACCGAAAGGGAGGGAGGGGAGGTGGTGTTAGGGGTTGGGGAGTAGGGGTTGGGGTGGGAAGGAGTTGTGGGGGGAGGTGGTTAGGTGAGGAAGAGGTCGCCATGAGAGAAAGAGAGAGGGAGAGAAAATAGGCCTTTAGACTGGAAATAATTTAATGATTGAGAAGACTGTCAGGGTTAACTGCGCATGCGCGTCTGTGTGTATATATGTGTGTGTTTGTTTTACATATATCTGCATGTGTGTGTGAAATGCATACACTTGTGTGTGTGTGCATCACACACACGTCCGTGTGTATCCATGTGTGTATGTGCTGTGTGTGTATACGTATCAAATGTGTGTACATGTGTTATGTACATATATTGATTGTGTACATGGTTTAGGTGCATGTTGCATGTACACATATATGAATATCCATATGCACCTACATATGTGCATATATGTGCTGGCGTGTATGCAGATAGGTGTTTGTTCTAGCTGTGTACATATGTGGGTGTGTATGTCCATTGGGAATGTGTCCATGTGTTGGTAATGTATATGTGTTAGGTATGTAGGTTTTATGGGCATATCCATGTATCAGCTGTGTGTCCATGTGTTGGTTGTGTACGTGTTAGGTGTGTAGGTTTCATGGGTGTATACGTGTATCAGCTGTGTGTACGTGTGTTAGAACGTGTATCTAAGATGCAGGAGCAGCATTAGGCTATTCAGCCCATCTTCTCTGCCACTTGATCACAGCTGATGTTCCTCAACCTCATTGTCCTGCCTTCTCCCCATGACCATTGATCCTGTGAATTTTGAGTGAGTGTGTGTAGACGTGTTTGGATAGTGTGCACACGTGTTGCCTGTCAGAGCGTACGTGTGTGCAAGTATGTTGTGTGAGCATCTTGAGTGTGCTCCTCGTTCAACTTTTGCCTCAGACAGCCAGAAGCGAGTGTGAGAGTGATGAGCTGGGGACTTTGAGGGGAGGTAGATGAGTGTCTTCCCCCCCAGTAGCCCATCTGGAGATGCCAGTCTGTGCGTTGGTGCACTGCGGGTGTGAGGTGATGCCATCTGGGGATGTCGATGAGTGATTGACATGTACATGCACAGCAATGCGTTGCAGGTAGCAACAGTGGAATAGCCAATTGGTCCAAGCATTATGTCCCATCACATCTCATTCACCAAACCCGTCTTCCTTCACCGATCCATAGTAAAGCAACACGCCCACTTCAAAATTACCATCGTTATAGTCAAATGCCTCCGCCACGCCCACCACAGGCCAAGCACCCATCCCTCACCCACAATTCCTGAAGGCCCCTGTGCTCATTAAATTCGGAACACCCCTGACTTTAATCGCTCGCTCATTTGCAGTCATACTGGCGTGTCAGTCCCCCAAGCTCAGGGATGCGCTCTACCTCTGTCATCTCCTTTAAATCGCTCCTCAACTCCCCGATATCCTAACTCCCTGATACCCTAACTCCCTGATACACTAACACCCTTATACCCTAACTCCCCGATACCCTAACTCCCTGATACCCTAACTCCCTGATACCCTAACTCCCTGTTACCCTAATTCCCCGATACCCTAACTCCCTTATACCCTAATTCCCCAATACCCTAACTCCCCGATATCCTAACTCCCTTATACCCTAACTCCCCGATATCCTAACTCCCTGAGACCCTAACTCCCCGATACCCTAACTCCCTGATACCCTAACTCCCTTATACCCTAACTCCCTGAGACCCTAACACCCCGATACCCTAACTCCCAGAGTCCCTAACTCCCTGAGACCCTGTATATTCCCTCGAATATCTAATTGCAGGCTGCTTTTAAAAATGCCAAGGCAGGTGACAGAGAATACCCATTGATTGCATATCTGATTGTTGGCCTGTTGTGGGCTTGGAGAGTCACTGGTGAAACTTCATCATTGAAAGGTGCTACATAAAACCAAGCGATGGCTCTTGTTGTGAGCTCACATTCAGTGTCTTCATATCAATGCTGACTTCTGACTGAACTTGATCTTTGAGCTAGTTGGTCACCTTTCCCCTCACCCCTCATGGTGTTGTCTGTCCACACCCTACTGCGTGACTTTGTGTGCTGTTCCATAACATTGGAGGTGTAATTGTGTAGTGGCAATGTCTCTGGACTAGTAACTCCAGGCCAATGCTCTGGGGGACAGCGGTTGCTATCCCACCAGGGTCCAGCTGATAAAATTAAATCCAATAAATAAGTCTGGAATTAAAAACTTATCTCAGTAATGGTGACTGTGACAACCATCGTGTTTAAAAACTCACCCAATACTCTTTCAGGAAGGGAATCTGCCCCTTATATCACTAGGATATGTATCCATCCCAGATGTAAGTCTTCCGAGCAGGTTGACATGCCCTGATGGGTTTATTGCGCATGCCCTCATTGCCCTGAAGAAGGCGTTAGTGAGCTGTCTTGTTGAACCGCTGCAACCCTTTGAGTGTTGTGGTAAGAGTTAGGGACACCCACGGTGCTATTCGGAGCAAGTTCCAGAAATTTGACCCAGCGACGGTGAAGGAACAGCCGAAGTGCTTCTGAGTCAGGATGGCGTTAGGTTTGAAGGGGAACTTGAAGTTGATGGTGCCGCCATGTATCTGTAGCCTTTGTCCTTCGAGGTGGTAGAGTGGGTTTGGGAAGTGCTGTCAAAGGAGCCTTGGTGAGATGTGGATGGTGAACATGACAGCCCCTGTGCATCGCTGGTGGAGGGAATGGATGCTGCAACTGGTGGGTGTGGTGCCAGTCAAACAGGCTGCTGTGGTCTGGATGGTGTCAAGCTTCTTGAATGTTGTTGAGGCTGCATCCTCCAGGTCAAAGGGAGGATTCTATCACACTGCTGACTTATGTCTTGTAGGCAATGGGCTTGCCATTGGGGGAGCGAGGAGGGGTCTTCCTTATCACTCAGTTCCTCACCCTCTGACCTGCTCTTGTGATGATATAGTTGGTCCCGTTGAGATTCTGGTCAGTGAAAACCTTCTGAAAGGTTAGGGATGGGGGTTTCAGTGATGGTAACACCATCTACTATCCTGAATGTCCCATTGTGTAATGGCAGTGGAGTTGTTCACCAACCAGTGAAGATCAGTCTCAGTGAATGAGTTTGCACCTGATCCAGTGAGGAACATCCCAAGGGTTGGGAATCATCGGAAACCATAGATCCAAAATATTTCTGTTCTCAATCCACTTGTCTCTTGGCCCTGTGACAAATAACTCATCAGTAATATTTTGGGAACACTGT
>NW_025211412.1:0-23000 GCF_004010195.1 Chiloscyllium plagiosum
GAGGAAGTGACTGAATTCATGGAGCTTCACCACACACTCAATAATATCCTGGCTGGTGTGCTGGTAGCCTTAACTCTATTTTTCTGCCTGATCCTCCACAACCCTCAACTTCCATGGCAATCAAAAATCTGACAGCTTTGAATATATTCAATGAACTGGGTTGAAGGCATTTCCAAACATTAAGGACTCACTGGGAGAAGGAATTTGTCATCAACTCTATACTTTTAAACTATGAGTTGCAGTCTTCGATTCTGCAGAGAAGAAACATTCAGCAACTATCCTGTCAAGCCCCCTCGGAATCTCTAAAACTATTGTTCATGCTTCTATACTTCAGAAATCAGTGTAATGAACATTCTCTGAGCTGCTTTTAATGCACGTATTTTCCTCTATGTAAGGAGATCAAAACTGAGTACAATGCTTCAGGTGAAGTCTAATTAATGTCATGTACAGTTGAAGCAACACTTCTCTACTTTTATACTCCATGCTTCTTGAAATAAAGGCCAATGTTCATTTTTTCCTTTCTAAGTACTTGCGATTTCTGCACTCTAATTTGTTTTTTTTGTGATTCATGTATACAGTTACTCAGATCCTATCACTGCATACTACAGTCTGTCTTCATTGAAAAATGTTTTGTTTTCCAAATTATCACATTTTTCCAGATTATACTTAAACTGCAAATTTTGTTTCTTTTTTGTCCAAATACATAGTTTATTCATATTCATTTGGTAACCTTTTCTATCTTCTCCATGGCTTACCTTTGTATCTATCCTGGGACCTCAACAAATTTGGCCATGTCAATGTTGGTTTCTTCATCTAAGTCATGAATCTAGACCACAAATAGTTATAGAGGCATACAGATGTACAGCATGGAAACATACCCTTTGGTCCAACCCGTCCATGCCGACTAGATATCCCAACTCAATCTAGTCCTGCCTAGTCCCGCACCAGGCCCACCCTTCCTATTCATATACCCATCCAAATGCCTCTTAAATGTTGCAATTGTACCAGCCTCCACCACATCCTCTAGCAACTCATTCCATACACGTACCACCCTCTGCGTGAAAAAGTTGCCCCTTAGATCTCTTTTATATTTTTCCCCTTTCACCCTAAATCTATGCCCTCTAGTCTGGACTCCCCGACGCCAGGGAAAAGACTTTGCCTTTTTATCCTATTCATGCCCCTCATAATTTTGTAAACCTCTATAAGGTCACCCCTTAGCCTCCGACGCTCCAGGGAAAACAGCCCCAGCCTGTTCAGCCTCTCCCGATAGCTCAGATCCTTCAACCCGGGCAACATCCTTGTAAATCTTGTCTGAACCCTTTCAAGTCAATGTCCTGAACATGACCTCCCAACTCCTGTACTCAATACTCTGACCAATAAAGGAAAGCATACCAAACGCCTTCTTCACCTTCTTCACTACCTGTGACTCCACTTTCAAGGAGCTACGAACCTGCACTCCAAGGTCTCTTTGTTCAGCAACACTCCAATCAATCAGCACCCTTCTTTCTTAGATCCCCTACAGTATGGAAACAAGCCTTTTGACCTAACAAGACTTGTCAATCAATCAGCACCCTTCTTTCTTAGATCCCCTACAGTATGGAAACAAGCCTTTTGACCTAACAAGACTTGTCAATCAATCAGCACCCTTCTTTCTTAGATCCCCTACAGTATGGAAACAAGCCTTTTGACCTAACAAGACTTGTCAATCAATCAGCACCCTTCTTTCTTAGATCCCCTACAGTATGGAAACAAGCCTTTTGACCTAACAAGACTTGTCAATCAATCAGCACCCTTCTTTCTTAGATCCCCTACAGTATGGAAACAAGCCTTTTGACCTAACAAGACTTGTCAATCAATCAGCACCCTTCTTTCTTAGATCCCCTACAGTATGGAAACAAGCCTTTTGACCTAACAAGACTTGTCAATCAATCAGCACCCTTCTTTCTTAGATCCCCTACAGTATGGAAACAAGCCTTTTGACCTAACAAGACTTGTCAATCAATCAGCACCCTTCTTTCTTAGATCCCCTACAGTATGGAAACAAGCCTTTTGACCTAACAAGACTTGTCAATCAATCAGCACCCTTCTTTCTTAGATCCCCTACAGTATGGAAACAAGCCTTTTGACCTAACAAGACTTGTCAATCAATCAGCACCCTTCTTTCTTAGATCCCCTACAGTATGGAAACAAGCCTTTTGACCTAACAAGACTTGTCAATCAATCAGCACCCTTCTTTCTTAGATCCCCTACAGTATGGAAACAAGCCTTTTGACCTAACAAGACTTGTCAATCAATCAGCACCCTTCTTTCTTAGATCCCCTACAGTATGGAAACAAGCCTTTTGACCTAACAAGACTTGTCAATCAATCAGCACCCTTCTTTCTTAGATCCCCTACAGTATGGAAACAAGCCTTTTGACCTAACAAGACTTGTCAATCAATCAGCACCCTTCTTTCTTAGATCCCCTACAGTATGGAAACAAGCCTTTTGACCTAACAAGACTTGTCAATCAATCAGCACCCTTCTTTCTTAGATCCCCTACAGTATGGAAACAAGCCTTTTGACCTAACAAGACTTGTCAATCAATCAGCACCCTTCTTTCTTAGATCCCCTACAGTATGGAAACAAGCCTTTTGACCTAACAAGACTTGTCAATCAATCAGCACCCTTCTTTCTTAGATCCCCTACAGTATGGAAACAAGCCTTTTGACCTAACAAGACTTGTCAATCAATCAGCACCCTTCTTTCTTAGATCCCCTACAGTATGGAAACAAGCCTTTTGACCTAACAAGACTTGTCAATCAATCAGCACCCTTCTTTCTTAGATCCCCTACAGTATGGAAACAAGCCTTTTGACCTAACAAGACTTGTCAATCAATCAGCACCCTTCTTTCTTAGATCCCCTACAGTATGGAAACAAGCCTTTTGACCTAACAAGACTTGTCAATCAATCAGCACCCTTCTTTCTTAGATCCCCTACAGTATGGAAACAAGCCTTTTGACCTAACAAGACTTGTCAATCAATCAGCACCCTTCTTTCTTAGATCCCCTACAGTATGGAAACAAGCCTTTTGACCTAACAAGACTTGTCAATCAATCAGCACCCTTCTTTCTTAGATCCCCTACAGTATGGAAACAAGCCTTTTGACCTAACAAGACTTGTCAATCAATCAGCACCCTTCTTTCTTAGATCCCCTACAGTATGGAAACAAGCCTTTTGACCTAACAAGACTTGTCAATCAATCAGCACCCTTCTTTCTTAGATCCCCTACAGTATGGAAACAAGCCTTTTGACCTAACAAGACTTGTCAATCAATCAGCACCCTTCTTTCTTAGATCCCCTACAGTATGGAAACAAGCCTTTTGACCTAACAAGACTTGTCAATCAATCAGCACCCTTCTTTCTTAGATCCCCTACAGTATGGAAACAAGCCTTTTGACCTAACAAGACTTGTCAATCAATCAGCACCCTTCTTTCTTAGATCCCCTACAGTATGGAAACAAGCCTTTTGACCTAACAAGACTTGTCAATCAATCAGCACCCTTCTTTCTTAGATCCCCTACAGTATGGAAACAAGCCTTTTGACCTAACAAGACTTGTCAATCAATCAGCACCCTTCTTTCTTAGATCCCCTACAGTATGGAAACAAGCCTTTTGACCTAACAAGACTTGTCAATCAATCAGCACCCTTCTTTCTTAGATCCCCTACAGTATGGAAACAAGCCTTTTGACCTAACAAGACTTGTCAATCAATCAGCACCCTTCTTTCTTAGATCCCCTACAGTATGGAAACAAGCCTTTTGACCTAACAAGACTTGTCAATCAATCAGCACCCTTCTTTCTTAGATCCCCTACAGTATGGAAACAAGCCTTTTGACCTAACAAGACTTGTCAATCAATCAGCACCCTTCTTTCTTAGATCCCCTACAGTATGGAAACAAGCCTTTTGACCTAACAAGACTTGTCAATCAATCAGCACCCTTCTTTCTTAGATCCCCTACAGTATGGAAACAAGCCTTTTGACCTAACAAGACTTGTCAATCAATCAGCACCCTTCTTTCTTAGATCCCCTACAGTATGGAAACAAGCCTTTTGACCTAACAAGACTTGTCAATCAATCAGCACCCTTCTTTCTTAGATCCCCTACAGTATGGAAACAAGCCTTTTGACCTAACAAGACTTGTCAATCAATCAGCACCCTTCTTTCTTAGATCCCCTACAGTATGGAAACAAGCCTTTTGACCTAACAAGACTTGTCAATCAATCAGCACCCTTCTTTCTTAGATCCCCTACAGTATGGAAACAAGCCTTTTGACCTAACAAGACTTGTCAATCAATCAGCACCCTTCTTTCTTAGATCCCCTACAGTATGGAAACAAGCCTTTTGACCTAACAAGACTTGTCAATCAATCAGCACCCTTCTTTCTTAGATCCCCTACAGTATGGAAACAAGCCTTTTGACCTAACAAGACTTGTCAATCAATCAGCACCCTTCTTTCTTAGATCCCCTACAGTATGGAAACAAGCCTTTTGACCTAACAAGACTTGTCAATCAATCAGCACCCTTCTTTCTTAGATCCCCTACAGTATGGAAACAAGCCTTTTGACCTAACAAGACTTGTCAATCAATCAGCACCCTTCTTTCTTAGATCCCCTACAGTATGGAAACAAGCCTTTTGACCTAACAAGACTTGTCAATCAATCAGCACCCTTCTTTCTTAGATCCCCTACAGTATGGAAACAAGCCTTTTGACCTAACAAGACTTGTCAATCAATCAGCACCCTTCTTTCTTAGATCCCCTACAGTATGGAAACAAGCCTTTTGACCTAACAAGACTTGTCAATCAATCAGCACCCTTCTTTCTTAGATCCCCTACAGTATGGAAACAAGCCTTTTGACCTAACAAGACTTGTCAATCAATCAGCACCCTTCTTTCTTAGATCCCCTACAGTATGGAAACAAGCCTTTTGACCTAACAAGACTTGTCAATCAATCAGCACCCTTCTTTCTTAGATCCCCTACAGTATGGAAACAAGCCTTTTGACCTAACAAGACTTGTCAATCAATCAGCACCCTTCTTTCTTAGATCCCCTACAGTATGGAAACAAGCCTTTTGACCTAACAAGACTTGTCAATCAATCAGCACCCTTCTTTCTTAGATCCCCTACAGTATGGAAACAAGCCTTTTGACCTAACAAGACTTGTCAATCAATCAGCACCCTTCTTTCTTAGATCCCCTACAGTATGGAAACAAGCCTTTTGACCTAACAAGACTTGTCAATCAATCAGCACCCTTCTTTCTTAGATCCCCTACAGTATGGAAACAAGCCTTTTGACCTAACAAGACTTGTCAATCAATCAGCACCCTTCTTTCTTAGATCCCCTACAGTATGGAAACAAGCCTTTTGACCTAACAAGACTTGTCAATCAATCAGCACCCTTCTTTCTTAGATCCCCTACAGTATGGAAACAAGCCTTTTGACCTAACAAGACTTGTCAATCAATCAGCACCCTTCTTTCTTAGATCCCCTACAGTATGGAAACAAGCCTTTTGACCTAACAAGACTTGTCAATCAATCAGCACCCTTCTTTCTTAGATCCCCTACAGTATGGAAACAAGCCTTTTGACCTAACAAGACTTGTCAATCAATCAGCACCCTTCTTTCTTAGATCCCCTACAGTATGGAAACAAGCCTTTTGACCTAACAAGACTTGTCAATCAATCAGCACCCTTCTTTCTTAGATCCCCTACAGTATGGAAACAAGCCTTTTGACCTAACAAGACTTGTCAATCAATCAGCACCCTTCTTTCTTAGATCCCCTACAGTATGGAAACAAGCCTTTTGACCTAACAAGACTTGTCAATCAATCAGCACCCTTCTTTCTTAGATCCCCTACAGTATGGAAACAAGCCTTTTGACCTAACAAGACTTGTCAATCAATCAGCACCCTTCTTTCTTAGATCCCCTACAGTATGGAAACAAGCCTTTTGACCTAACAAGACTTGTCAATCAATCAGCACCCTTCTTTCTTAGATCCCCTACAGTATGGAAACAAGCCTTTTGACCTAACAAGACTTGTCAATCAATCAGCACCCTTCTTTCTTAGATCCCCTACAGTATGGAAACAAGCCTTTTGACCTAACAAGACTTGTCAATCAATCAGCACCCTTCTTTCTTAGATCCCCTACAGTATGGAAACAAGCCTTTTGACCTAACAAGACTTGTCAATCAATCAGCACCCTTCTTTCTTAGATCCCCTACAGTATGGAAACAAGCCTTTTGACCTAACAAGACTTGTCAATCAATCAGCACCCTTCTTTCTTAGATCCCCTACAGTATGGAAACAAGCCTTTTGACCTAACAAGACTTGTCAATCAATCAGCACCCTTCTTTCTTAGATCCCCTACAGTATGGAAACAAGCCTTTTGACCTAACAAGACTTGTCAATCAATCAGCACCCTTCTTTCTTAGATCCCCTACAGTATGGAAACAAGCCTTTTGACCTAACAAGACTTGTCAATCAATCAGCACCCTTCTTTCTTAGATCCCCTACAGTATGGAAACAAGCCTTTTGACCTAACAAGACTTGTCAATCAATCAGCACCCTTCTTTCTTAGATCCCCTACAGTATGGAAACAAGCCTTTTGACCTAACAAGACTTGTCAATCAATCAGCACCCTTCTTTCTTAGATCCCCTACAGTATGGAAACAAGCCTTTTGACCTAACAAGACTTGTCAATCAATCAGCACCCTTCTTTCTTAGATCCCCTACAGTATGGAAACAAGCCTTTTGACCTAACAAGACTTGTCAATCAATCAGCACCCTTCTTTCTTAGATCCCCTACAGTATGGAAACAAGCCTTTTGACCTAACAAGACTTGTCAATCAATCAGCACCCTTCTTTCTTAGATCCCCTACAGTATGGAAACAAGCCTTTTGACCTAACAAGACTTGTCAATCAATCAGCACCCTTCTTTCTTAGATCCCCTACAGTATGGAAACAAGCCTTTTGACCTAACAAGACTTGTCAATCAATCAGCACCCTTCTTTCTTAGATCCCCTACAGTATGGAAACAAGCCTTTTGACCTAACAAGACTTGTCAATCAATCAGCACCCTTCTTTCTTAGATCCCCTACAGTATGGAAACAAGCCTTTTGACCTAACAAGACTTGTCAATCAATCAGCACCCTTCTTTCTTAGATCCCCTACAGTATGGAAACAAGCCTTTTGACCTAACAAGACTTGTCAATCAATCAGCACCCTTCTTTCTTAGATCCCCTACAGTATGGAAACAAGCCTTTTGACCTAACAAGACTTGTCAATCAATCAGCACCCTTCTTTCTTAGATCCCCTACAGTATGGAAACAAGCCTTTTGACCTAACAAGACTTGTCAATCAATCAGCACCCTTCTTTCTTAGATCCCCTACAGTATGGAAACAAGCCTTTTGACCTAACAAGACTTGTCAATCAATCAGCACCCTTCTTTCTTAGATCCCCTACAGTATGGAAACAAGCCTTTTGACCTAACAAGACTTGTCAATCAATCAGCACCCTTCTTTCTTAGATCCCCTACAGTATGGAAACAAGCCTTTTGACCTAACAAGACTTGTCAATCAATCAGCACCCTTCTTTCTTAGATCCCCTACAGTATGGAAACAAGCCTTTTGACCTAACAAGACTTGTCAATCAATCAGCACCCTTCTTTCTTAGATCCCCTACAGTATGGAAACAAGCCTTTTGACCTAACAAGACTTGTCAATCAATCAGCACCCTTCTTTCTTAGATCCCCTACAGTATGGAAACAAGCCTTTTGACCTAACAAGACTTGTCAATCAATCAGCACCCTTCTTTCTTAGATCCCCTACAGTATGGAAACAAGCCTTTTGACCTAACAAGACTTGTCAATCAATCAGCACCCTTCTTTCTTAGATCCCCTACAGTATGGAAACAAGCCTTTTGACCTAACAAGACTTGTCAATCAATCAGCACCCTTCTTTCTTAGATCCCCTACAGTATGGAAACAAGCCTTTTGACCTAACAAGACTTGTCAATCAATCAGCACCCTTCTTTCTTAGATCCCCTACAGTATGGAAACAAGCCTTTTGACCTAACAAGACTTGTCAATCAATCAGCACCCTTCTTTCTTAGATCCCCTACAGTATGGAAACAAGCCTTTTGACCTAACAAGACTTGTCAATCAATCAGCACCCTTCTTTCTTAGATCCCCTACAGTATGGAAACAAGCCTTTTGACCTAACAAGACTTGTCAATCAATCAGCACCCTTCTTTCTTAGATCCCCTACAGTATGGAAACAAGCCTTTTGACCTAACAAGACTTGTCAATCAATCAGCACCCTTCTTTCTTAGATCCCCTACAGTATGGAAACAAGCCTTTTGACCTAACAAGACTTGTCAATCAATCAGCACCCTTCTTTCTTAGATCCCCTACAGTATGGAAACAAGCCTTTTGACCTAACAAGACTTGTCAATCAATCAGCACCCTTCTTTCTTAGATCCCCTACAGTATGGAAACAAGCCTTTTGACCTAACAAGACTTGTCAATCAATCAGCACCCTTCTTTCTTAGATCCCCTACAGTATGGAAACAAGCCTTTTGACCTAACAAGACTTGTCAATCAATCAGCACCCTTCTTTCTTAGATCCCCTACAGTATGGAAACAAGCCTTTTGACCTAACAAGACTTGTCAATCAATCAGCACCCTTCTTTCTTAGATCCCCTACAGTATGGAAACAAGCCTTTTGACCTAACAAGACTTGTCAATCAATCAGCACCCTTCTTTCTTAGATCCCCTACAGTATGGAAACAAGCCTTTTGACCTAACAAGACTTGTCAATCAATCAGCACCCTTCTTTCTTAGATCCCCTACAGTATGGAAACAAGCCTTTTGACCTAACAAGACTTGTCAATCAATCAGCACCCTTCTTTCTTAGATCCCCTACAGTATGGAAACAAGCCTTTTGACCTAACAAGACTTGTCAATCAATCAGCACCCTTCTTTCTTAGATCCCCTACAGTATGGAAACAAGCCTTTTGACCTAACAAGACTTGTCAATCAATCAGCACCCTTCTTTCTTAGATCCCCTACAGTATGGAAACAAGCCTTTTGACCTAACAAGACTTGTCAATCAATCAGCACCCTTCTTTCTTAGATCCCCTACAGTATGGAAACAAGCCTTTTGACCTAACAAGACTTGTCAATCAATCAGCACCCTTCTTTCTTAGATCCCCTACAGTATGGAAACAAGCCTTTTGACCTAACAAGACTTGTCAATCAATCAGCACCCTTCTTTCTTAGATCCCCTACAGTATGGAAACAAGCCTTTTGACCTAACAAGACTTGTCAATCAATCAGCACCCTTCTTTCTTAGATCCCCTACAGTATGGAAACAAGCCTTTTGACCTAACAAGACTTGTCAATCAATCAGCACCCTTCTTTCTTAGATCCCCTACAGTATGGAAACAAGCCTTTTGACCTAACAAGACTTGTCAATCAATCAGCACCCTTCTTTCTTAGATCCCCTACAGTATGGAAACAAGCCTTTTGACCTAACAAGACTTGTCAATCAATCAGCACCCTTCTTTCTTAGATCCCCTACAGTATGGAAACAAGCCTTTTGACCTAACAAGACTTGTCAATCAATCAGCACCCTTCTTTCTTAGATCCCCTACAGTATGGAAACAAGCCTTTTGACCTAACAAGACTTGTCAATCAATCAGCACCCTTCTTTCTTAGATCCCCTACAGTATGGAAACAAGCCTTTTGACCTAACAAGACTTGTCAATCAATCAGCACCCTTCTTTCTTAGATCCCCTACAGTATGGAAACAAGCCTTTTGACCTAACAAGACTTGTCAATCAATCAGCACCCTTCTTTCTTAGATCCCCTACAGTATGGAAACAAGCCTTTTGACCTAACAAGACTTGTCAATCAATCAGCACCCTTCTTTCTTAGATCCCCTACAGTATGGAAACAAGCCTTTTGACCTAACAAGACTTGTCAATCAATCAGCACCCTTCTTTCTTAGATCCCCTACAGTATGGAAACAAGCCTTTTGACCTAACAAGACTTGTCAATCAATCAGCACCCTTCTTTCTTAGATCCCCTACAGTATGGAAACAAGCCTTTTGACCTAACAAGACTTGTCAATCAATCAGCACCCTTCTTTCTTAGATCCCCTACAGTATGGAAACAAGCCTTTTGACCTAACAAGACTTGTCAATCAATCAGCACCCTTCTTTCTTAGATCCCCTACAGTATGGAAACAAGCCTTTTGACCTAACAAGACTTGTCAATCAATCAGCACCCTTCTTTCTTAGATCCCCTACAGTATGGAAACAAGCCTTTTGACCTAACAAGACTTGTCAATCAATCAGCACCCTTCTTTCTTAGATCCCCTACAGTATGGAAACAAGCCTTTTGACCTAACAAGACTTGTCAATCAATCAGCACCCTTCTTTCTTAGATCCCCTACAGTATGGAAACAAGCCTTTTGACCTAACAAGACTTGTCAATCAATCAGCACCCTTCTTTCTTAGATCCCCTACAGTATGGAAACAAGCCTTTTGACCTAACAAGACTTGTCAATCAATCAGCACCCTTCTTTCTTAGATCCCCTACAGTATGGAAACAAGCCTTTTGACCTAACAAGACTTGTCAATCAATCAGCACCCTTCTTTCTTAGATCCCCTACAGTATGGAAACAAGCCTTTTGACCTAACAAGACTTGTCAATCAATCAGCACCCTTCTTTCTTAGATCCCCTACAGTATGGAAACAAGCCTTTTGACCTAACAAGACTTGTCAATCAATCAGCACCCTTCTTTCTTAGATCCCCTACAGTATGGAAACAAGCCTTTTGACCTAACAAGACTTGTCAATCAATCAGCACCCTTCTTTCTTAGATCCCCTACAGTATGGAAACAAGCCTTTTGACCTAACAAGACTTGTCAATCAATCAGCACCCTTCTTTCTTAGATCCCCTACAGTATGGAAACAAGCCTTTTGACCTAACAAGACTTGTCAATCAATCAGCACCCTTCTTTCTTAGATCCCCTACAGTATGGAAACAAGCCTTTTGACCTAACAAGACTTGTCAATCAATCAGCACCCTTCTTTCTTAGATCCCCTACAGTATGGAAACAAGCCTTTTGACCTAACAAGACTTGTCAATCAATCAGCACCCTTCTTTCTTAGATCCCCTACAGTATGGAAACAAGCCTTTTGACCTAACAAGACTTGTCAATCAATCAGCACCCTTCTTTCTTAGATCCCCTACAGTATGGAAACAAGCCTTTTGACCTAACAAGACTTGTCAATCAATCAGCACCCTTCTTTCTTAGATCCCCTACAGTATGGAAACAAGCCTTTTGACCTAACAAGACTTGTCAATCAATCAGCACCCTTCTTTCTTAGATCCCCTACAGTATGGAAACAAGCCTTTTGACCTAACAAGACTTGTCAATCAATCAGCACCCTTCTTTCTTAGATCCCCTACAGTATGGAAACAAGCCTTTTGACCTAACAAGACTTGTCAATCAATCAGCACCCTTCTTTCTTAGATCCCCTACAGTATGGAAACAAGCCTTTTGACCTAACAAGACTTGTCAATCAATCAGCACCCTTCTTTCTTAGATCCCCTACAGTATGGAAACAAGCCTTTTGACCTAACAAGACTTGTCAATCAATCAGCACCCTTCTTTCTTAGATCCCCTACAGTATGGAAACAAGCCTTTTGACCTAACAAGACTTGTCAATCAATCAGCACCCTTCTTTCTTAGATCCCCTACAGTATGGAAACAAGCCTTTTGACCTAACAAGACTTGTCAATCAATCAGCACCCTTCTTTCTTAGATCCCCTACAGTATGGAAACAAGCCTTTTGACCTAACAAGACTTGTCAATCAATCAGCACCCTTCTTTCTTAGATCCCCTACAGTATGGAAACAAGCCTTTTGACCTAACAAGACTTGTCAATCAATCAGCACCCTTCTTTCTTAGATCCCCTACAGTATGGAAACAAGCCTTTTGACCTAACAAGACTTGTCAATCAATCAGCACCCTTCTTTCTTAGATCCCCTACAGTATGGAAACAAGCCTTTTGACCTAACAAGACTTGTCAATCAATCAGCACCCTTCTTTCTTAGATCCCCTACAGTATGGAAACAAGCCTTTTGACCTAACAAGACTTGTCAATCAATCAGCACCCTTCTTTCTTAGATCCCCTACAGTATGGAAACAAGCCTTTTGACCTAACAAGACTTGTCAATCAATCAGCACCCTTCTTTCTTAGATCCCCTACAGTATGGAAACAAGCCTTTTGACCTAACAAGACTTGTCAATCAATCAGCACCCTTCTTTCTTAGATCCCCTACAGTATGGAAACAAGCCTTTTGACCTAACAAGACTTGTCAATCAATCAGCACCCTTCTTTCTTAGATCCCCTACAGTATGGAAACAAGCCTTTTGACCTAACAAGACTTGTCAATCAATCAGCACCCTTCTTTCTTAGATCCCCTACAGTATGGAAACAAGCCTTTTGACCTAACAAGACTTGTCAATCAATCAGCACCCTTCTTTCTTAGATCCCCTACAGTATGGAAACAAGCCTTTTGACCTAACAAGACTTGTCAATCAATCAGCACCCTTCTTTCTTAGATCCCCTACAGTATGGAAACAAGCCTTTTGACCTAACAAGACTTGTCAATCAATCAGCACCCTTCTTTCTTAGATCCCCTACAGTATGGAAACAAGCCTTTTGACCTAACAAGACTTGTCAATCAATCAGCACCCTTCTTTCTTAGATCCCCTACAGTATGGAAACAAGCCTTTTGACCTAACAAGACTTGTCAATCAATCAGCACCCTTCTTTCTTAGATCCCCTACAGTATGGAAACAAGCCTTTTGACCTAACAAGACTTGTCAATCAATCAGCACCCTTCTTTCTTAGATCCCCTACAGTATGGAAACAAGCCTTTTGACCTAACAAGACTTGTCAATCAATCAGCACCCTTCTTTCTTAGATCCCCTACAGTATGGAAACAAGCCTTTTGACCTAACAAGACTTGTCAATCAATCAGCACCCTTCTTTCTTAGATCCCCTACAGTATGGAAACAAGCCTTTTGACCTAACAAGACTTGTCAATCAATCAGCACCCTTCTTTCTTAGATCCCCTACAGTATGGAAACAAGCCTTTTGACCTAACAAGACTTGTCAATCAATCAGCACCCTTCTTTCTTAGATCCCCTACAGTATGGAAACAAGCCTTTTGACCTAACAAGACTTGTCAATCAATCAGCACCCTTCTTTCTTAGATCCCCTACAGTATGGAAACAAGCCTTTTGACCTAACAAGACTTGTCAATCAATCAGCACCCTTCTTTCTTAGATCCCCTACAGTATGGAAACAAGCCTTTTGACCTAACAAGACTTGTCAATCAATCAGCACCCTTCTTTCTTAGATCCCCTACAGTATGGAAACAAGCCTTTTGACCTAACAAGACTTGTCAATCAATCAGCACCCTTCTTTCTTAGATCCCCTACAGTATGGAAACAAGCCTTTTGACCTAACAAGACTTGTCAATCAATCAGCACCCTTCTTTCTTAGATCCCCTACAGTATGGAAACAAGCCTTTTGACCTAACAAGACTTGTCAATCAATCAGCACCCTTCTTTCTTAGATCCCCTACAGTATGGAAACAAGCCTTTTGACCTAACAAGACTTGTCAATCAATCAGCACCCTTCTTTCTTAGATCCCCTACAGTATGGAAACAAGCCTTTTGACCTAACAAGACTTGTCAATCAATCAGCACCCTTCTTTCTTAGATCCCCTACAGTATGGAAACAAGCCTTTTGACCTAACAAGACTTGTCAATCAATCAGCACCCTTCTTTCTTAGATCCCCTACAGTATGGAAACAAGCCTTTTGACCTAACAAGACTTGTCAATCAATCAGCACCCTTCTTTCTTAGATCCCCTACAGTATGGAAACAAGCCTTTTGACCTAACAAGACTTGTCAATCAATCAGCACCCTTCTTTCTTAGATCCCCTACAGTATGGAAACAAGCCTTTTGACCTAACAAGACTTGTCAATCAATCAGCACCCTTCTTTCTTAGATCCCCTACAGTATGGAAACAAGCCTTTTGACCTAACAAGACTTGTCAATCAATCAGCACCCTTCTTTCTTAGATCCCCTACAGTATGGAAACAAGCCTTTTGACCTAACAAGACTTGTCAATCAATCAGCACCCTTCTTTCTTAGATCCCCTACAGTATGGAAACAAGCCTTTTGACCTAACAAGACTTGTCAATCAATCAGCACCCTTCTTTCTTAGATCCCCTACAGTATGGAAACAAGCCTTTTGACCTAACAAGACTTGTCAATCAATCAGCACCCTTCTTTCTTAGATCCCCTACAGTATGGAAACAAGCCTTTTGACCTAACAAGACTTGTCAATCAATCAGCACCCTTCTTTCTTAGATCCCCTACAGTATGGAAACAAGCCTTTTGACCTAACAAGACTTGTCAATCAATCAGCACCCTTCTTTCTTAGATCCCCTACAGTATGGAAACAAGCCTTTTGACCTAACAAGACTTGTCAATCAATCAGCACCCTTCTTTCTTAGATCCCCTACAGTATGGAAACAAGCCTTTTGACCTAACAAGACTTGTCAATCAATCAGCACCCTTCTTTCTTAGATCCCCTACAGTATGGAAACAAGCCTTTTGACCTAACAAGACTTGTCAATCAATCAGCACCCTTCTTTCTTAGATCCCCTACAGTATGGAAACAAGCCTTTTGACCTAACAAGACTTGTCAATCAATCAGCACCCTTCTTTCTTAGATCCCCTACAGTATGGAAACAAGCCTTTTGACCTAACAAGACTTGTCAATCAATCAGCACCCTTCTTTCTTAGATCCCCTACAGTATGGAAACAAGCCTTTTGACCTAACAAGACTTGTCAATCAATCAGCACCCTTCTTTCTTAGATCCCCTACAGTATGGAAACAAGCCTTTTGACCTAACAAGACTTGTCAATCAATCAGCACCCTTCTTTCTTAGATCCCCTACAGTATGGAAACAAGCCTTTTGACCTAACAAGACTTGTCAATCAATCAGCACCCTTCTTTCTTAGATCCCCTACAGTATGGAAACAAGCCTTTTGACCTAACAAGACTTGTCAATCAATCAGCACCCTTCTTTCTTAGATCCCCTACAGTATGGAAACAAGCCTTTTGACCTAACAAGACTTGTCAATCAATCAGCACCCTTCTTTCTTAGATCCCCTACAGTATGGAAACAAGCCTTTTGACCTAACAAGACTTGTCAATCAATCAGCACCCTTCTTTCTTAGATCCCCTACAGTATGGAAACAAGCCTTTTGACCTAACAAGACTTGTCAATCAATCAGCACCCTTCTTTCTTAGATCCCCTACAGTATGGAAACAAGCCTTTTGACCTAACAAGACTTGTCAATCAATCAGCACCCTTCTTTCTTAGATCCCCTACAGTATGGAAACAAGCCTTTTGACCTAACAAGACTTGTCAATCAATCAGCACCCTTCTTTCTTAGATCCCCTACAGTATGGAAACAAGCCTTTTGACCTAACAAGACTTGTCAATCAATCAGCACCCTTCTTTCTTAGATCCCCTACAGTATGGAAACAAGCCTTTTGACCTAACAAGACTTGTCAATCAATCAGCACCCTTCTTTCTTAGATCCCCTACAGTATGGAAACAAGCCTTTTGACCTAACAAGACTTGTCAATCAATCAGCACCCTTCTTTCTTAGATCCCCTACAGTATGGAAACAAGCCTTTTGACCTAACAAGACTTGTCAATCAATCAGCACCCTTCTTTCTTAGATCCCCTACAGTATGGAAACAAGCCTTTTGACCTAACAAGACTTGTCAATCAATCAGCACCCTTCTTTCTTAGATCCCCTACAGTATGGAAACAAGCCTTTTGACCTAACAAGACTTGTCAATCAATCAGCACCCTTCTTTCTTAGATCCCCTACAGTATGGAAACAAGCCTTTTGACCTAACAAGACTTGTCAATCAATCAGCACCCTTCTTTCTTAGATCCCCTACAGTATGGAAACAAGCCTTTTGACCTAACAAGACTTGTCAATCAATCAGCACCCTTCTTTCTTAGATCCCCTACAGTATGGAAACAAGCCTTTTGACCTAACAAGACTTGTCAATCAATCAGCACCCTTCTTTCTTAGATCCCCTACAGTATGGAAACAAGCCTTTTGACCTAACAAGACTTGTCAATCAATCAGCACCCTTCTTTCTTAGATCCCCTACAGTATGGAAACAAGCCTTTTGACCTAACAAGACTTGTCAATCAATCAGCACCCTTCTTTCTTAGATCCCCTACAGTATGGAAACAAGCCTTTTGACCTAACAAGACTTGTCAATCAATCAGCACCCTTCTTTCTTAGATCCCCTACAGTATGGAAACAAGCCTTTTGACCTAACAAGACTTGTCAATCAATCAGCACCCTTCTTTCTTAGATCCCCTACAGTATGGAAACAAGCCTTTTGACCTAACAAGACTTGTCAATCAATCAGCACCCTTCTTTCTTAGATCCCCTACAGTATGGAAACAAGCCTTTTGACCTAACAAGACTTGTCAATCAATCAGCACCCTTCTTTCTTAGATCCCCTACAGTATGGAAACAAGCCTTTTGACCTAACAAGACTTGTCAATCAATCAGCACCCTTCTTTCTTAGATCCCCTACAGTATGGAAACAAGCCTTTTGACCTAACAAGACTTGTCAATCAATCAGCACCCTTCTTTCTTAGATCCCCTACAGTATGGAAACAAGCCTTTTGACCTAACAAGACTTGTCAATCAATCAGCACCCTTCTTTCTTAGATCCCCTACAGTATGGAAACAAGCCTTTTGACCTAACAAGACTTGTCAATCAATCAGCACCCTTCTTTCTTAGATCCCCTACAGTATGGAAACAAGCCTTTTGACCTAACAAGACTTGTCAATCAATCAGCACCCTTCTTTCTTAGATCCCCTACAGTATGGAAACAAGCCTTTTGACCTAACAAGACTTGTCAATCAATCAGCACCCTTCTTTCTTAGATCCCCTACAGTATGGAAACAAGCCTTTTGACCTAACAAGACTTGTCAATCAATCAGCACCCTTCTTTCTTAGATCCCCTACAGTATGGAAACAAGCCTTTTGACCTAACAAGACTTGTCAATCAATCAGCACCCTTCTTTCTTAGATCCCCTACAGTATGGAAACAAGCCTTTTGACCTAACAAGACTTGTCAATCAATCAGCACCCTTCTTTCTTAGATCCCCTACAGTATGGAAACAAGCCTTTTGACCTAACAAGACTTGTCAATCAATCAGCACCCTTCTTTCTTAGATCCCCTACAGTATGGAAACAAGCCTTTTGACCTAACAAGACTTGTCAATCAATCAGCACCCTTCTTTCTTAGATCCCCTACAGTATGGAAACAAGCCTTTTGACCTAACAAGACTTGTCAATCAATCAGCACCCTTCTTTCTTAGATCCCCTACAGTATGGAAACAAGCCTTTTGACCTAACAAGACTTGTCAATCAATCAGCACCCTTCTTTCTTAGATCCCCTACAGTATGGAAACAAGCCTTTTGACCTAACAAGACTTGTCAATCAATCAGCACCCTTCTTTCTTAGATCCCCTACAGTATGGAAACAAGCCTTTTGACCTAACAAGACTTGTCAATCAATCAGCACCCTTCTTTCTTAGATCCCCTACAGTATGGAAACAAGCCTTTTGACCTAACAAGACTTGTCAATCAATCAGCACCCTTCTTTCTTAGATCCCCTACAGTATGGAAACAAGCCTTTTGACCTAACAAGACTTGTCAATCAATCAGCACCCTTCTTTCTTAGATCCCCTACAGTATGGAAACAAGCCTTTTGACCTAACAAGACTTGTCAATCAATCAGCACCCTTCTTTCTTAGATCCCCTACAGTATGGAAACAAGCCTTTTGACCTAACAAGACTTGTCAATCAATCAGCACCCTTCTTTCTTAGATCCCCTACAGTATGGAAACAAGCCTTTTGACCTAACAAGACTTGTCAATCAATCAGCACCCTTCTTTCTTAGATCCCCTACAGTATGGAAACAAGCCTTTTGACCTAACAAGACTTGTCAATCAATCAGCACCCTTCTTTCTTAGATCCCCTACAGTATGGAAACAAGCCTTTTGACCTAACAAGACTTGTCAATCAATCAGCACCCTTCTTTCTTAGATCCCCTACAGTATGGAAACAAGCCTTTTGACCTAACAAGACTTGTCAATCAATCAGCACCCTTCTTTCTTAGATCCCCTACAGTATGGAAACAAGCCTTTTGACCTAACAAGACTTGTCAATCAATCAGCACCCTTCTTTCTTAGATCCCCTACAGTATGGAAACAAGCCTTTTGACCTAACAAGACTTGTCAATCAATCAGCACCCTTCTTTCTTAGATCCCCTACAGTATGGAAACAAGCCTTTTGACCTAACAAGACTTGTCAATCAATCAGCACCCTTCTTTCTTAGATCCCCTACAGTATGGAAACAAGCCTTTTGACCTAACAAGACTTGTCAATCAATCAGCACCCTTCTTTCTTAGATCCCCTACAGTATGGAAACAAGCCTTTTGACCTAACAAGACTTGTCAATCAATCAGCACCCTTCTTTCTTAGATCCCCTACAGTATGGAAACAAGCCTTTTGACCTAACAAGACTTGTCAATCAATCAGCACCCTTCTTTCTTAGATCCCCTACAGTATGGAAACAAGCCTTTTGACCTAACAAGACTTGTCAATCAATCAGCACCCTTCTTTCTTAGATCCCCTACAGTATGGAAACAAGCCTTTTGACCTAACAAGACTTGTCAATCAATCAGCACCCTTCTTTCTTAGATCCCCTACAGTATGGAAACAAGCCTTTTGACCTAACAAGACTTGTCAATCAATCAGCACCCTTCTTTCTTAGATCCCCTACAGTATGGAAACAAGCCTTTTGACCTAACAAGACTTGTCAATCAATCAGCACCCTTCTTTCTTAGATCCCCTACAGTATGGAAACAAGCCTTTTGACCTAACAAGACTTGTCAATCAATCAGCACCCTTCTTTCTTAGATCCCCTACAGTATGGAAACAAGCCTTTTGACCTAACAAGACTTGTCAATCAATCAGCACCCTTCTTTCTTAGATCCCCTACAGTATGGAAACAAGCCTTTTGACCTAACAAGACTTGTCAATCAATCAGCACCCTTCTTTCTTAGATCCCCTACAGTATGGAAACAAGCCTTTTGACCTAACAAGACTTGTCAATCAATCAGCACCCTTCTTTCTTAGATCCCCTACAGTATGGAAACAAGCCTTTTGACCTAACAAGACTTGTCAATCAATCAGCACCCTTCTTTCTTAGATCCCCTACAGTATGGAAACAAGCCTTTTGACCTAACAAGACTTGTCAATCAATCAGCACCCTTCTTTCTTAGATCCCCTACAGTATGGAAACAAGCCTTTTGACCTAACAAGACTTGTCAATCAATCAGCACCCTTCTTTCTTAGATCCCCTACAGTATGGAAACAAGCCTTTTGACCTAACAAGACTTGTCAATCAATCAGCACCCTTCTTTCTTAGATCCCCTACAGTATGGAAACAAGCCTTTTGACCCAACAAGTCCACACTGACCCTCTGAAGAGTAACCCACCCAGGCCCATTCCTGTAACCTATATTTTACCCTGACTTAATATACCTAACACTGGCCAATTTAGCACGGCCAATTCATCTGACTTGCACATCTTTGGACTGTGGGAGGAAACCCAACCAGACACAGGGAGGATGTATAAACTCCAAACAGACAGTCACCTGAGGCAGGAATTGAACCCGGGTCCCTGGCACTGTGAGGCAGCAGTGCTAACCACTGACCCACTGTTTGCCCCTTAAACTGGTATTCTTGAAAATTGTACTGATGATTGCAAGATAAAAGCTTTGACAGAATGTGTACTTTTATCAGCATAAAATCAAGTGGCTGTTTGTAGCTTTATACATAGTTACGTTCAATAAAATCTGTCATCAGTCACTATCCTGAGTACAGATTAACATAGATTCAAAAGAAAACTCGAATTTCTATCAGGTAGAGCATGTCACTGTGTGATCTTGAACAACCACCTGATGAAGGAGCAGCGCTCTGAAAGCTAATGCTTCCAATTAAACCTGTTAGACTATAACCTGATGTTGTGTGATTTTTAATTTTGATCTTGAACTGGTGCTTTATATTTTGTTTTGCATGTGGATCTGAGGTGCAATAGCTCAACTCAATAGGTCAGAGGTGAGTTTGCCATATGTTTTCTTAATTAACACCACCACTATATCTTGCATTAACCTTTGGAGAATGTATGCAGGTAGCTTTCCTGGCTTTCTGCCCTCATTAATATAATTGATAGTGCTGTGTCAAAAGAACATTGCAGTACCAGTTACCAAGTATCACATACAGAAAGGCTTCTAAATAGTTTGGATTTCTAAATGATTTTCATCCTGGGTTTGTATGTATATCTGTTTTAATTTATTATTCTAACAATTTTGAATTTTTAAACCCTCTATGTCAGTGACAGATGACAAAATGCCCAATATAATTCTAAAGAAAAGTCTTGATTTTCTCCAACAGTGATATTAAAACTCTTAACCCTCAGTTAGGCAGTAGGTCTGTATCTGTGAAAAGAATAAGAAGTCCCCGTTGACCAATTTGCATCTTAAAGAAAAGAATTTTGTACTTTTGCAGGAGGGAAATAAAATATATTAAGAGAATGCTAGACCAGCAAACTAAACATTGGTGGTAAGGAAAATCATGAATTAGTGTAAAAGGAGGGAATAGAAAATCATCAAGAAATTGGAAACGTAATAATGAATAGTCAATTACAATTTCAAAAGGGAAAGTTTTACTTGTTTTCAGTTTTTTCAAGAAGTGAGGGACATGGATAAGATAAATAGATAAAGTATTTTTCATTGGGTGGGAGAGTCCAGAACTAGAGGGCATAGGTTTAGGGTGAGAGGGAAAAGATATAAAACAGACCTAAGGTGCAACTTTTTCACGCAGAGGGTGGTTCATGTATGGAATGAGCTGCCAGAGGCAGTGGTGGAGGCTAGTACAATTGCTACATTTAAAAGGCATTTGGAGGGGTATATGAATAGAAAGGATTTGGAGGGATATTGCCTGAGTGCTGGCAGGTGGGACTCGATTGGGTTGGGATATCTGGTCGGCATGGACGGGTTGGACCGAAGGGTCTGTCTCCACAGTGTACATCTCTATGACTCTGAGTAACAGAGAACATAGGCAAGGTTAATGCAGTGGATATATTGCAGTTTCAAAGAGTTGTTTGTTAATGTACCATAGAATAAGGTAATGAATAATGTCAGAGTATGTGGAGCCCAAAGCTGAGTAACTGAATAATAGATGGATATGTGGCTGAAAGTGAGAAATCAGAGAGAACACGATCTCATAAGGGTCAGTACAGGAACCACAGCAGCTCAGTTATTGTCAAAATTTAGACTGAAAATTTTTTTTAAAAAATCTAATTTTTGAATGATGTCTGATCAAGAGAGATTATTAACAGTGAATGTGACTGAAAAATGTTACATGAAAACTTTAATGAACTTATAGAATGGGCAAATAGGTAGCAAAAAATTTACATTTTGGTTAGGTGAATCAGGACATCACATATTATTTAGGAAATAAGTATCAAAATGTGTTAGTGGACCAAGATAAAAACATATTAACATTGTGACACAGGACAAGAAGGCTGCAGCAAAATCTAACCAAGTACATGGGCTTGTTTCTAAAGGGATAAAGTTGAAAAGGAGAAATATTGTGCGAAACCTGTATCCAGTAATTTGACCTGCCTTTTCTTTGTTGTTGACAAACCACCATTAATCTCGGAATATGGTGGGGAAGGACATGGATGTGGACAACCCCCAGCATTTCTGACAGAAGCACTTTTCACTGACAGTGGAAATAGGGCAGGGCATGATTACGATTGGACGCAAACCTGAGCTTAGCAAGGCCATTTGAACTTAAGACCTAAGCGGCAATTTTTTCACGCAGAGGGTGGTACGTGTATGGAATGAGCTGCCAGAGGAAGTGGTGGAGGCTGGTACAATTGCAACATTTAAAAGGCATCTGGATGGGTATATGATTAGGAAGGCTTTGGAGGATATGGGCCGGATGCTGGTAGGTGGGACTAGATTGGGTTAGGATATCTGGTCGGCAAGGACAAGTTGGATCAAAGGGCCTGTTTCTGTGCTGTATATCTCTATGTATATTCCTGATGAAGGGCTTTTGCCCGAAACGTCGATTTTGCCTGTCCTCGGATGCTGCCTGAATTGCTGTGCTCTTCCAGCACCACTGATCCAGAATCTGGTTTCCAGCATCTGCAGTCATTTTTTTTACCCCATTTGAACTTAATGCTGAGTTCAGATAGCCACTTGTTTGCCTATTGGAAAGACATTAATTCATGATATCGGAATTACAAGTCTATGGAGCAGCGTTAAGCACACTTGAAGTGCAACTATGATCTTCTCAACTCTCATGGACCTGACATTTTTACTCAATGGGCTGAATGGCCTAATTCTAACCCTATATCTTATGGTCTTATAACCTCTCCACCTCCATTATTCAAACTGTTAAAAATAATAACTGTAGCTGTCAATTGTCATTCAAATAATTTCTGTTTGACCGCTATGATTGAAAAGCCAGATGTATGCCATGTGTTTGAATAACTTTGATATAAATGTTTGTCGACGCCTCCTTAAGAGTTATTCATTTTGAATGCTTGGCTAAATTTCAAAAGCTATCTTTATCTCTGCAGGAATTTTTGAATTCTGAGTTTGGTGGACTGCTTAAAAAAGCTATAAAGGGGTTGGGGTATGAACTGAGGTTTGTTTCTTATAAAAGGT
>NW_025211413.1:0-4628 GCF_004010195.1 Chiloscyllium plagiosum
TTCAAACAGCAAAGGCAGTAACTGTGCAGGTTCTCTCTGGTGTCAGTTTCTTTCTCTCTCTCTCTCCTGCACTGACCTCACCATGTGCTTGAAAAGCTGCAGAGCTGGGCTGAGAGGTGGCAAATGGAGTTTAATGTGGAAAAGTGTGAGGTGATTCACTTTGGAAGGAGCAACAAGAATGCAGAGTACTGGGCTAATGGTAAAATTCTTGGTAGTGTAGATGAGCAGAGAGATCTCGGTATCCACATGCATAGATCCTTGAAAGTTGCCACCCAGGTTGATAAGGTTGTTAGTGCATACGGTGTGTTAGCTTTTATTGGTAGAGGGATTGAGTTTCGGAGCCATGAGGTCATGTTGCAGCTGTATATAAATTTTGGTGCAGCCTAATTTGGAGTATTGTGTACAGTTCTGGTCACCATGTTATAACAAGGATGTGGGAGCTTTGGAAAGGGTGCAGAGGAGATTTACTAGGATGTTGCCTGGTACGGAGGGAAGGTCTTACGAGGAAAGGCTGAGGGACTTGAGGCTGTTTTTATTAGAGAGAAGATGGCTAAGAGGTGAGTTAATTGAGACATATAAGATAATCAGAGGGTTAGATAGGGTGGACAGGGAGAGCCTTTTTCCTCAGATAGTGGTGGCTAGCATGAGAGGATATAGCTTTAAGTTGAGGGGTGATAGATATAGTACAGATGTCAGAGGTAATTTCTTTACTCAGAGTAGTAGGGGTGTGGAACGCCTGCAGCAGTAGTAGATTTGCCAACTTTAAGGGCAGTTAAATGGTCATTGGATAAACATCTGGATGAAAATGGAATAGTGTAGGTGGTATGGGCTTCAGATTGGTTCCACAGGTCGACACAACATCAAGGGCCGAAGGGCCTGTGCTGTGCTGTAATGTTCTACGTATTCATTAAGGACCTCCCTTACCTTCTCTGACTCCAGGCAAAAGCTCACTCCACTACCCCTGATTGGCCCTACCCTCACTCTCGCCACCCCCTCGTTCCTCAGATCAGCGTGGAACATCTTAGAGTTTTCCTTAATATTGTCCATTAAAGCTTTTTCATGTCCCCTTCTAGCTTTCCTTAGTCAATTCTTCAGTTCTATCCTGGCTAACTCTCTAGAGCCCTGTCTGATCCTTGCCTCCTCAACCTTAAGTAAGCTTCCTCTTCCTCGTGACTAGATGTTCCACATCCTTTGTCACCCAAGTTTCCTTCACCCTGCCATCCTGGGACAAACCTATCCAGCTCTATCAGAAGGTGCTTCCTGAACCACCCCCACATTTCTGTTGTTCATTTCCCTGAGAACATCTGTTCCCAATTTAGGTGCCCCAGTTCTGGCCGAATAGCATTAGAATTCCTCCTTTCCCATATCATCTGCTCCTGTCCCTCTGCATGAGTATAGTAATGGTCATGGAGTTGTTGTCAGTATCACCAAAATGATCTCGCACTGAGCAACCTGACACCTGGCATGGTTCATTATGAGCCAAATCCAATATGACCTCCCCTCTGGTCAGCCTATCTACATATTGCATCAGGAACCCTTCCTGGACAAAACAGACAATATTTGCTCCATCCAATCTATTTGAACCAATGAGGTTCCAATCAATATTAGGGAAGTTAATGTCACCCACGACAACAGCCTGTTACTTCTGTACCTTTTAAAAATCTACCTCCCAATCTGCTCCTCCATGTCTCTGTTGATATTGGGGGGCCTGTAGAAAACTCTGAATAAAGTGACTGCTCCTTTCCTGTTTCTGACTTCCACCCAGACTGACTCAGTAGACAAACCCTCCTCAACAACCTGCCATTCTGCAGCGATGATGGCTAGCCACTGAGCCACTGTGCCGCACCAGTTTATTATTAAACTGGAGAGGGTTCAGAAGAAATTTACCAGGATGTTGCCAGGAGTGAAGGGCTGGGACATTTTTCTTTGTTGTTTTGGAGATTGAAGAATGATTTATGGAGGTTTATAAAATCACGAGGGGTATAAATAAGGTGAATGGTAGGTGCCTTTTCCCTCGGGTGGGGGATTTCAAGACTAGGGGGCAGAGTTTTAAGGTGTGAGGAGAAAGATTTTAAAAAAACCTTGGGGCAGTTTTTTACACAGAGGATGGTTTGTGTGCGGAATGTGCTTCCAGACAAAGTGGATGCAGGTACAGTTACAATGTTTAAAAGATATTTTGTTAAGTAGATGAATAGGAAACGTTTGGAGGGATTTGGGTCAAGTGCAGGAAGGTGGGACGAGTTTAGTTTGAGAACATGGTCAGCATGGACTGGTTGGACCAAAGGGTCTGTTTCCGTGCTGTGTGACTCATTGACTCTATAACTATAGAACTTTAGTTCAGCCACATGTGGAATATTGTGTACAGTTCTGGTTTCCACTACCAGAGGCCATAGGTTTAAGGTAAAAGAGGAAAAGTTTAAAGGAGATGTAAGAGGCAGGTTTTTTCCACAGAAGCTGGTGAGTGTCTGGAATGTGCAGCTAGAGATGGTGGTGGAGGCAGATGCAATAATGTTTAAAAAGCATCTTGACAGAAACACGAATAGCCAGGGAACAGAGGGATATGGACTGCATGGAGGCAAAAGGTTTTTACTTTAGAAAGACATCATATAAGTCTGCACAGACTTGGTGGGCTGAAGGGCCTGTTCCTGTGCGGTAGTGTTCTTTGTTCATTTATCATAGTTGACGGAACTATGTGAAGCTGGGGATAGGGGTGCTATGATGAAGGAGAACAGAAGGTCAATAATGATTATTCTGTCTGAGCCCTTTATCTCTGCCTCCACAAATGACAGCAATGCTGTCAGCATTCGAATTGGAGGAGTAAGAAATATTACATCAAACAAGCAGGATAAGTTCTACCAGGGTGAGATTTGAACTTACATCCCAGGCGATTTTGCTGGGTCTCTTGATTGCTAGCTCAGCATCATTGTTTGTGTGTGGCATCATGAGCCCATCCATAATTGCGCTTGGGAAAGTGGTGAAGAGCTACCTTTTAACACAGTGAAGTTCTGGGATATTGACACGGTGAAACTGAAGGAACAGCAATATAATCTCAGGGACAACTAAAGATGGGCAATAAATTCTGGCCCAGCCAGTGACAGTCATGTCCATTGAGTAAATGAAAACCAGCCCTACGGTGTGTCTCCATTGCTTTGTTTATCTCCTTCTCTGTCCCCCTCTCGGCCCCATTCTCACGCTGACACATAATCACCTTGGGGTTCTCTCCTGTTTTCCCTTTGCAGAGCATTGCTCCTTTTGGTTGCCTCTGTATGGCAGTTTATGTTGTCAGCTTGCTGCCCAGCCTCTCTGTATGACCCAGCAAATGATGTCAAGCTTTTTAAACCTGCAGGTGAGTGTAGTATTAGCTGATGTTCTAACTGCAAAATTGTATTTTTGTTTAGAATGATTTCACTGCTGCATATTCGCTGTTTGCTGACCAGCACACAAGTAATCGTTAACTGACCCCAAAGCAGATCCGAATTAGGGAAAGTGACTATCCAGCCAATTATGCCTTTGCTAGCTCTCTGTTAGAGTGATCCAATTAGTATTTAAACTTTGGAAATGATTTTTAATAATTAGTTATTTATATAATTCACTTATACATAAATATTGACTCTGCTTCTACTGTCAATTTGAGCAGTGGCTTGAAGGTGTACTGGTGGTGTGGACTGGGAAAAGGGAATCCTGGCCTAATGCTTTGAAAACATGGATTTGAATTTCACAATATCAGATGGGTAAATTTAAATTGCATCAGTGACCCCCTGGTTCAGGGATATTGACCCCATCTAATTCTGCTGTATGTGTAAGTAGGGTCTCCTTCCTATCGGAAAGATGTTGTGAAACTTGAAAGGGTTCAGAAAAGATTTACAAGGATGTTGCCAGGGTTGGAGGATCTGAGCTACAGGGAGAGGTTGAATAGGCTGGGGCTGTTTTCCCTGGAGTGTCGGAGGCTGAGGGGTGACCTGATAGAGGTTTGTAAAATCATGAGGGGCATGGAAGGGATAAGTATACATGGAAGGGGCATAGAGCATAGAACTTGGAAAATACAGCGCAGAACAGGCCCTTCGGCCCTCAATGCTGCGCCAACCTGTAAACTATTCTCAGCTCGTCCCCCTATACTATCTCAAAATCATCCATGTGCTTATCCAAGGATTGTTTAAATCTCCCTAATGTGGCTGAGTTGACTAGATTAGCAGATAATGCATTCAACGCCCTCTGAGTAAAGAACCTGCCTCTGACATCTGTCTTAAATCTATCACCCCTCAAAGTGTAGTCGTGCCCCCTTGTACACGCTAACGTCACCATCCTAGGAAAGAGTCTTTCACTGTCTACCATATCTAATCCTCTGATCATCTTGTATGTCTCTATCAAATCCCCCCTTATCCTCATAAGACCTTCCCTCCAGACCAGGCAACATCCTGGTAAATCTCCTCTGCACCTTTTCCAATGTTTCCACATCCTTCCCGAAATATGGTGACCAGAACTGTACACAATATTCCAAGTGTGGCGCACCAGCGTTTTGTATAGTTGCAGCATGATATTGCGGTTCCGGAACTCAATCCCTCAACCAATGAAAGCTAACACACCGTATGCCTTCTTAACAGCACTATCCACCTGGGTGGCAACTTTCA
>NW_025211413.1:4765-5402 GCF_004010195.1 Chiloscyllium plagiosum
CTCCACCGACTTTAGCGTTGTCTGCAAATTTACTAATCCATCCACCTCTGTTATGCCTGTGTCCAAGTCATTTAAAGAAATGACAAACAGCAGTGGTCCCAAAACAGATCCTTGTGGCACACCACCAGTAACCGGACTCCAGACTGAATATTTTCCATCAACCACCACTCGCTGCCTTCTTTCAGAAAGCCAGTTTCTAATCCAAACTGCTAAATCACCCTCAATCCCGTGCCTCTACATTTTCTCCAACAGTCTACCATGTGGAACCTTATCAAAGACTTTACTGAAGTCCAAGTATACCACATCAACTGCCCTACCCTCATCTACCTGCTTGGTCACCTTCTCAAAAAACTCAATGGGGTTTGTGAGACACGATCTGTCCTTGACAAAACCATAGGAAAAAGTGAGGACTGCAGATGCTGGAAATCAGAGCTGAAAAATGTGTTGCTGGAAAAGCAACCTGAAGAAGGAGGACTTATGCCCGAAACGTCGATTCTCCTGCTTCTTGGATGCTGCCTGACCTGCTGCGCTTTTCCAGCAGCACACTTGACAAAACCACGTTGACTATGTGAAATCAAATTGTTGCTTGCTAGATAATTATAAATCTTATCTCTTATAATCCTTTCCAAAACCTTTC
>NW_025211413.1:7336-9166 GCF_004010195.1 Chiloscyllium plagiosum
CCCGCCGAAGCGCAACCCACCCATACCCCATTCCCTTACATTCGCCTAACACTACGGGCAATTTAGCATGGCTAATTCACCTGACCTGCACATCTTTGGACTGTGGGAGGAAACCGGAGCACCCGGAGGAAACCCACGCAGACACGGGGAGAACGTGCAAACTCCACACAGTCAGTCGCCTGAGGCAGGAATTGAACCCGCGTCTCTGGCGCTGTGAGGCAGCAGTGCTAACCAATGTGCCACCCTGCCGCCCTTGCTATTTCTTATTTCTACCCAGACTGTCTCCATGTCTTGATCTCCAGTGCTGATATGATTTCTCACTACAGAACCATTATTATCCTTTACTAACAAAACTACACCCCCTCCTTTTCCTTCCTGCCTATTTTTCTGAAACACTGAGTATATTTGGATATTTAATTGGTCTGTCTCTAATCTATTTGTCTCTGTAATGCTGTTAAATCATTCATTTTATTCTGAATGCTTCATACATTTCAGTAGAAAGCTTTTAAGTTTGTTTTATTATCAAATTGCCCTATTTCCTGCTAATGATATCACATCAACCACATAACTCTCATTGAAAAAAACTCAATCAAATTACTCAAACAAATGCTGGTTTTTCTTAATTAATCCACGTTTGTCCAAATGACTTAATTCGGTTTTTGTTTCTAAAACCAGCCCTTGCACCAAGATTAATGTGAATAACCCCGTATCACTTTAACGTCTTGTGGTTTCTGTGTTACAGCAGATGGTGGGTGAACACTACAATTGGACCAGGATGTACTGTGTGTTACAGGGAACAAACCTCCTATGTTACTACTCTCCAGAGGAAGTGGAGGCCAAAATGGATGCTGCATTTACCATTTCCATAAACAAGGTATTCTGGAAAGAAATGAGAGAGGAAACCATTTCTGCTGTGCTCCAAGATTATTATCAACTCTTACTATCATTTGGGGAAATTGAGGGAATCCTCACATCAGTTCAAAGCTAGAGAGCTCAGTTTAAGATGACAGGGGAAGATTTAAAAGGGACCTAAGGGGCAACTTTTTCATGTATGGAATAAGCTGCCAGAGGAAGTGGTGGAGGCTGGTATGATTACAACATTTAAAAGGCATCTGGATGGGGACATGAATAGGAAAGGTTTAGAGGGAATTGGGCCAGGTGCTGATAAATGGGACTAGATTAGGTTAGGATATCTGGTCAGCATGGACGAGTTGGACCGAAGAGTCTATTAGCAGAGGGGTACAAATATCCTGTGGGGGGGGCTATTTGCGAATGCTGGTTGGGAGGGTTTCAATTAATTCAGCAGGGGGATGGCAACCTAAATTATAGATCCAGTGTCCAGGAGGTTGAGAGCAGTGAGGTCAGAAATATGGTTTCAAGGTTGCAAGAATTCACCGGCAAACAGGAAAGTGGTTTGAAGTGTGTCTACTTCAACGCCAGGAGCATCAGGAATAAGGTGGGTGAACTTGCACCATGGTTTGGTACCTGGAATTTCAATGTTGTGGCCATTTCTGAGACATAGACAGAGCAGGGACAGAAATGGTTGTTGCAGGATCCAGGATTTAGATGGTTCAGTAAGAACAGGGAAGGTGGTAAAAGAGGGGGAGGTATGGTTAGATGTGCTCGGTTTAAACATACAATATTACAGCGCAGTACAGGCTCTTCGGCCCTTGATGTTGCGCCGACCTGTGGAACCAATCTGAAGCCCATCTATCCTACACTATTCCATTTTTGTGGTTCTGTTCGCCGAGCTGGGAATTTGTGTTGCAGACATTTCGTCCCCTGTCTAGGTGACATCCTCAGTGCTTGGGAGCCTCTTGTGAAGCGCTT
>NW_025211413.1:9499-13272 GCF_004010195.1 Chiloscyllium plagiosum
TGTGTGCTGTTATGAGTCCTAGTGGTCGCAGTAGTCTGGCTGTCAGTTCTGAAATGCTTCTGATGTATGGTAGTGTGGCTAGTCCTTTGGGTTGTGGCATGTCCTCGTTCTGTTGTCTTTCCCTTAGGCATCTGTTCATGAAATTGCGCGGGTATCCACAACAACGAGCACCCGAGCTACAAATCTTCTCACAAACTTTGAACTATTCCATTCTCATCCATATGTTTATCCAATGACCATTTAAATGCCCTTAAATTTGGTGAATCTACTACTGTTACAGGCAGTGCATTCCACACCCCTACTACTCTCCGAGTAAAGAAACTACCTCTGACATCAACACCCCTCAATTTAAAGCTATGCCCCCTCGTGCTCGCTGTCACCATACTTGGAAAAAGGCTCTCCCTGTCCACCCTCTCTAACCCTCTGATTATCTTATATGTCTCTATTAAGTCACCTCTCAACCTTCTTCTCTCTAGCGAAAACAGCCTCAAGTCCCTCAGCCTTTCCTCATAAGACCTTCCCTCCATACCAGGCAACATCCTAGTAAATCTCCTCTGCACCCTTTCCAAAGCTCCCACATCCTTCTTATAATGCGGTGACCAGAACTGTACACGATACTCCAAGTGCGGCCGCACCAGGGCTTTGTACAGCTGCAGCATAACCTCCTGGTTCCGAAACTCAATCCCTCTAATAATAAAAGCTAACACAACATACACCTTCTTAACAACCCTGTCAACCTGGGTGGCAACTTTCAGAGATCTAGGTACATGGACACAGATCTCTCTGCTCATCTTCACTACCAAGAATCTTACCATGAGCCCAGTATTCCTGTTACTCCTTCCAAACTGAATCACCTCACACTTTTCTGCATTAAACTCCATTTGCCATCTCTCAGTCCATCTTTGCAGCTTATCTATGTCTCTCTGTAACTTACAACATCCTTCGTCATTATCCACAACTCCACTGACCTTGTGTCATCCGCAAATTTACTAACCCATCCTTCTATGCCCTCATCCAGGTCATTTGTAAAAATGACAAACAGTAGTGTTCCCAAAACAGATCCTTGCAGTACCCCACTGGTAACTGAACTCCAGGATGAATATTTCCCAACAACCACCACCCTCTGTCTTCTTTCAGCTAGCCAATTTCTGATCCAAATGGCTAAATCACCCTCAATCCCATGCCTTCATATTTTGTGCAATAGCCTACCGTGGAGAACACTTATTGCTTACTAGATGATTATAAATCCTATCTCTTATAACCCTTTCCAACACTTTAACCACAACCGAAGTAAAGCTCACTGGTCTATAATTACTAGGGTTGTCTCTACTCCCCTTCTTGAACAAAGGAACAACATTTGTTATCCTCCAGTCTTCTGGCACTATTCCTGTTGACAATGACAACACAAAGATCAAAGCCAAAGGCTCTGCAATCTCCTCTCTGGCTTCCCAGAGAATCTTAGGATAAATCCCAACCAGTCCAGAGGACTTATCTATTTTTACACTTGAATTGCTAATGCCTCATCCTTATCCACCTCAATCCCATCTAGATATTTCAGTAACAACAGAGAAGATGGTAAAAAAGGGGGAGATGTGGCGTTGTTAGTCAAGGACAGTATGACAGTGGCAGAAAGGATGTTTGAGGACTCATTTACTTAGGTAGTATAGGCTGAGGTTAGAAACAAGAAAGGAGAGGCCACCCTGTTGAGATTTGGAGATGCCGGTGTTGGACTGGGGTGTACAAAGTTAAAAATCACACAACACCAGGTTATAGTCCAACAAGTTTAATTGGAAGCATTAGCTTTTGGAGCACTGCTCCACACCCACCTGATGAAGTTGCAGGTGTTGTGTGATTTTTAACTTTGTACGCCCTGTTGAGAGTTTTCTCTAGGCCTCGGAATAGTTCCAGAGATGTAGAGGAAAGGATTGTAAAGAAGATTCTGGATAGGAACGAGAGTAACAAGGTAACTGTTATGGGGTCTTTAACTTTCCAAATATTGACTGGAAATGCTATAGTTCGAATACTTTAGATGGGTCAGCTTTTGTCAAATATGTGCAGGACAGTTTCCTGACACAGTATGTCAACAGGCCAACAAGGGGTGAGGCCACATTAGGTTTGGTACTGGGTATTGAACCTGGCCAGGTGTAGAAGGCAAGTGAGCACTTTGGTGATGGTGACCACAATTCGGTTACCTTTAGATTAGATTAGATTTCCTACAGTGTGGAAACAGACCCTTCAGTCCAACAAGTCCACACTGACCTTCCGAAACTACGGGCCTAACACTACGGGCAATTTAGCATGGCCAATTCACCTGAGTTGCACGTCTTTGGACTGTGGGAGGAAACCCACGCAGACACAGGGAGAATGTGCAAACTTCACACAGACAGTCACCCAAGGCTGGAATCGGACCTGGGACCCTGGTGCTGTGAGGCAGCAGTGCTAACCACTGAGCCACCGTGCCGTGTTAGCTTTCACATTGGAAAGGGATAGGTATATACCGCACGGCAAGAGATATAACTGGGGGAAAGGCAATTACGGTGCGATTAGGCAAGATTTAAGATGCATAGGATGGGGAAGGAAACTGCAGGGGATGGACACAATAGAAATGTGGAGCTTATTCAAGGAACAGCTACTGAGGGTCCTTGATAAGTATGTACCTGTCAGATAGGGAGGAAGTTGTTGACTGCGGGAGCCAGAGTTTACTAAGGAAGTTGAATCTCTTATCAAGAGGAAGAAGGTGTCTTATGTTAGGATGAGATGTGAAGGCTCATTTAGGGCACTTGAGAGTTACAGGTTAGTCAGGAAAGACCTAAAGAGAGAGCTAAGAAGAGCCAGGAGGGGACATGAGAAGTCGTTGGCGGATAGGATCAAGGAAAACCCTGAAGCTTTCTGTAGGTATATCAGGAATAAAGGAATAACTAGAGTAAGATTAGGGCCAATCAAAGACAGTAGTGGAACATAGAACATTCCAGCGCAGTACAGGCCCTTCGGCCCTCGATGTTGCGCCGCCCTGTCATACTAATCTGAAGCCCATCCCACCTACACTATTCATGTACGTCCATATGCCTGTCCAATGACAACTTAAATGCAGGCAAAGCATTCCATGCCCTTACTACTCTTTGAGTAAATAAACTACCTCTGACATCTGTCTTAAACCTATCTCTTTTTCACTTTAAAGTTATGTCCCCTTGTGCTCACCGTCCCCATACTTGGAAAAAGGCTCTCCCTGTCCACCCTATCTAACCCTCTGATTATCTTGTATGTCTCTATTAAGTCACCTCTCAACCTTCTCTCTAACGAAAACAGCCTCAAGTCCCTCAGCCTTTCCTCGTAAGACATTCCTTCCATACCAGGCAACATCCTAGTAAATCTCCTCTGCACCCTTTCCAAAGCTCCCACATCCTTCTTATAATGCGGTGACCAGAACTGTACACAATACTCCAAGTGCGGCCTTAGCAGAGCTTTGTACAGCTGCAGCATAACCTCCTGGTTCCAGAACTCAATCCCTCTATTAATAAAGGCCAAACATTGTATGCCTTCTTAACAACGCTGTCAATCTGGGTGGTAACTTTCAGGGATCTGTGTACATGGACACCGAGATCTCTCTGCTCATCTGCACTCCCAAGAACCTTACCATTAGCCCAGTACTTTGTATTCCGATTACTCCGACCAAAGTGTATCACCTCACACTTGTCCACATTAAACTCCATTTGCCACCTCTCAGCCCAGCTCTGCATCCTATCTATATCTCTCTGCAACCTACTACATCCTTC
>NW_025211413.1:13691-20290 GCF_004010195.1 Chiloscyllium plagiosum
TGCATCGTAATTTCCCTTCCCCCAGCTGTAACTCTTGCTCGGTGGAGTACACCTATCCCTTTCCATCACTAAAGTAAACCTGACAGAATTGTGATCGCTGTCTCCAAAGTGCTCACCTACTTCCAAATCTAACACCTGGCCAGGCTCGTTACCCAGTACTAAATCTAAAGTGGCTTCGCCCCTTGTAGGCCTGTCTACATACTGTGTCAGGAAGCCCTCCTGCACACGGGACAAAAACTGACCCATCTATAGTACTCGTACTGTAGTGATCCCAGTCAACTATCCCAGATAGTTGTGGGAAGTTGTGTGTGGATGTTGTGGTTCTGTTTGCCGAGCTGGGAATTTGTGTTGCAGATGTTTCGTCCCCTGTCTAGGTGACATCCTCAGTGCTTGGGAACCTCCTGTGAAGCGCTTCTGTGATGTTTCCTCTGGCATTTATAGTGGTTTGTCTCTGCCACTTGCAGTTGTCAGTTCCAGCTGTCCGCTGTAGTGACCGGTATATTGGGTCCAGGTCGATGTGTTTGTTGATAGAATCTGTGGATGAGTGACATGCCTATGGGAATTCCCTGGCTGTTCTCTGTTTGGCTTGTCCTATAATAGTAGTGTTGTCCCAGTCAAACTCATGTTGTTTGTCATCCGCGTGTGTGGCTACTAAGGATAGCTGGTTTTGTGGCTAGTTGGTGTTCATGGATACGGATCGTTAGCTGTCTTTCTGTTTGTCCTATGTAGTGTTTTGTGCAGTGGAGTCCGACAGGATAGGAGAAGCGCTAAATGAATATTTTTCATCAGTATTCACACTGGAAAAAGACAATGTGGTCGAGGAGAATACTGAGATATAGACTATAGATTAGACCGGATTGAGGTTCACAAGGCTGTTTGCAATTCTGGAAAATGTGAAAATAGATAAGTCCCCTGGGTCAGATGGGATTTATCCCAGGATTCTCTGGGAAGCCAGGGAGGAGATTGCAGAGCCTTTGGCTTTGATCTTTATGTTGTCATTGTCTACAGGAATAGCGCCAGAAGACTGGAGGATAGGCATATATTGTTCCCTTGTTCAAGAAGGGGAGTAGAGACAACTCTGGTAATTATAGACCAGTGAGTCTTACTTCAGTTGTTGGTAAAGTGTTGGGAAAGGTTATAAGAGATAGGATTTATAATCATCTAGAAAGGAATAAGTGGATTAGGGATAGTCAGCACGATTTTGTGAAGGTTATGTTGTGGGTGGCATGGTGGCTAAGTGGTTAGCACTGTGGCCTCACAGTGCCAGGGACCTGGGTTTGATTCCAGCCTCAGACGACTGTCTGTGTGGAGTTTGCACATTTCTCCCTGTGTCTGTGTTTCCTCCAGGTGCTCTTGTTTCCTCCCACAATCCAAAGATGGATTGCCCATTGTGTTCAGAGATGTGTAGGTTAGGGGTAAATATAGAGTAATGGGGAATGGGTTTGGGTGGAATACTCTTCAGAGGGTCAGTGTGGATTTGTAGGGCCGAAGGGCCTGTTTCCATGCTGTAGGGGTTCAAGAAATATGGATTTCACTGAGGCTTTTGGTAAGGTTCCCTGCGGGAGGCGATTGCACAAAATATAGAGACATGGGGTTGAGGGTGATTTCGCGGTTTGGATCAGAAATTGGCTAGCTGGAAGACAGAGGGTGGTGGTTGATGGGAAATGTTCATCCTGGAGTTCAGTTACCAGTAGTGTGCTGCAAGGATCTGTTTTGGGGTCCAATGCTGTTTGTCATTTTTATAAATGACCTGGATGAGGGCGTAGAAGGACGGGTTAGTAAATTTGCGGATGACACTAAGGTCGGTGGAGTTGTGGATAATGACGAAGGATGTTGCAGGTTACAGAGAGACAGATAAGCTGCAGAGCTGGGCTGAGAGGTGGCAAATGGAGTTTAATGCGGAAAAGTGTGAGGTGATTCACTTTGGAAAGATCAACAGGAATAAAGAGTCTGAGGATAATGGTGAGATTCTTGACTTGGAGATGCTGGTGTTGGTCTGCGGTGGACAAAGTTAAAAATCACAGAACATCAGGTTACAGTCCAACAGTTTTACTTGGAGCGCTGCTCCTTCATCAGGTGGTTGTGGAGAATCAGATTATGCTCACACAACTTTATAGCAGAAGTGTTCTGGAAATGTGATACAAGATTCACATGTAGATGAGCAGAGAGATCTCAGTGTCCATGTACATAGATCCCTGAAAGTTGCCACCCATATCGATAGGGTTGTTAAGAAGGCGTATGTTGTGTTATCTTTTATTGGTGGAGGGATTGAGTTTTGGAGCCATGAGGTTATGCTACAGCTGTACAAAACTCTGGTGCGGCCGCACTTGGAGTATTGTGTACAGTTCTGGTCACCGCATTACAGGAAGGATGTGGAAACTTTGGAAAGGGTTCAGAGGAGATTTACCAGGATGTTGCCTGGTATGGAGGGAAGGTCTTATGAGGAAAGGCTGAGGGATTTGAGGCTATTTTTGTTAGAGAGAAGAAGGTTGAGAGGTGACTTAATTGAGACATATAAGATAATCAGAGGGTTAGATAGGGTGGACAGTGAGGGCCTTTTTCCTTGGATAGTAATGGCCAGAACAAGGGGATATCACTTTAAATTGAGGGGTGATAGATATAGGACAGATGTCAGAGAGTAGTAGGGGTGTTGTCCTGCCTGTAACAGTAGTAGACTCTGTAGTAGCATTTAAATAATCATTGGATAAACATATGGTTGAAACTGGAATATTGTCGGATAGATAGACTTCAGATTGGCCCCACAGATCGGCACAACATTGAGGGCTGAAAGGCCTGTACTGCGCTGTAATGCTCTATATTCTATGTCTGTTTCCTTGCTCTACTTCTCTATGACTTCATGAGAAATGAGTAGGTGAATGAAGCAAAAAGAGGATCTTTGAGGGCATTGCTGAGGGATAAGACAGTCATAGAGTTGTACAGCATGGAGGCAGACTCTTTGATCCAACTCTTTAAGTTTCACAACATCTTTCCTCTTGCATGGAGACCAGAATTGAACGCAATATTCCAAAAGTGGCCATACCAATGTCCTGTACAGCTGTAACATGACTTCTCAGTTCCTATAGTTCATGCATTTACCGGTAAAGGCAAGTGTACCAAATGCTAACTTCACCACTGAAAGCAACAAATGCAGGAAATCCGAGCAGGTCAGGCAGCATCCGTGGAGAGAGAGCAAACGTAACATAACCTAAGCACTGGGAGCAGGAGTAGGCCGTTCGGCCCTTCAAGCCTGCTCCATCATTCAATAAGATCATGGCTGATCTTCTCACGGACTCAGATCCACTGACCCTTAATCACTCTCACCATAACACTTGATTCCTTTTTTGTTCAAAAAATATCTACCATAGCTTTAAAAACATTTACTGAAGTAGCGTTAACCACTTCCCTGGGCAGGGAATTCCACAGATTCACAACCCTCTGGGTGAAGAAGTTCCTTCTCAGTTCAGGCCTAAACCTGCTCCCTCTAATTTGAGACCATGCCCTCTTGTCCTAGTCTCACCCACCAGTGGAAACATCCTATTTCTATTTTATCAATTCCCTTCATAATTTTATATGTTTCTATAAGATCCCCCTCATTCTTCTAAATCCCAATTAATATAATCCCAACCTCCTCAGCCTCTTTTCATAAACCAACCCTCTCAACTCCAGAAACACCCCAGTGAACCTCCCCTGTACCCCCTCCAGTGCCAATACATCCTTTCTCAAGTAAGGAGACCAAACTTGTACACAGTACTCCAGCTGTGGCCTCACCAGCACCTTGTACAGCTGTAACATTACCATCCTGCTTTTAAAGAAAAAAGAAAGAAAATTTACAGCACAGGAACAGGCCCTTCGGCCCTCCAAGCCTGAGCCGATCCAAATGTACTGTCTAAACCTGTCGCCCAATCCCTAAGCATCTGTATCCCTCTGTTCCCCACCTTCTCATGCATCTGTCCAGACGCACCTTAAATGAATCTACCGTGCCTGCCTCTACCACCTCTGCTGGCAACACGTTCCAGGCACCCACCACCCTCTGTGTGAAGTACTTGCTGCGTGTATCCCCCTTAAACTTTCCACCTCTCACCTTGAAAGCATGACCTCTCGTTATTGAATCCTTCACCCTGGGGAAAAAGCTTGTCTCTATCCACCCTGTCTATACCCTTCATGATTTGGTAAACCTTAATCAGGTCGCCCCTCAACCTCCTTTATTCTAATGAAAACAAACCTCACCTACTCAACCTCTCTTCATAGCTAGCACCTTCCACACCAGGCAACATCTTTGTAAACCTTCTCTGCACCCTCTCCAAAGCGTCCACATCCTTTTGGGAATGTGGCGACCAGAACTGTATACAGTATTCAAAATGCTGCCGAACCAATGTTTTCTACAAACTCAATCCTTTCAGCAATGAAGGACAAAATTCCATTTGTCTTCCTAATTACCTGTTATACCTGCAGACCAATGATCTGCAATTCATGCACAAGGACTCCCAGGTCCCTCCCCATAGCAATATGCTGCAACGTTTTGCCACTCAAATAATAGATGTTTTTACTGTTACTCCTTCCAAAATGGATGACTTCACATTTACTAACATTGAATTCCATCTGCCAGACCTTTGCCCACTCACCCAATGTATCTATGTTCCTCTGTGAAGTTTCCCTGTCCTCTGTACACTTTGTTCTGCCACTCACCTTAGTGTCATCTGCATTCCATCAGGGCTAGGAGACGTATCTATCCTGAACTCCATTAGCTTGCCCAACACTACCTCTTCCGTAATTATGATTGTTTCCAGGTCCTCACCTACCTTACTCTCTCTGTCAATTACTTGAAACTAATTTTTCAAATCGAGATGGGTCTTATTCAGAGCTGATGTGAAGCCTTCCTCACTATCCTTAGAGACAAAAAAAAGGGAGATGCTGGATTCCAAAGTAGACAACCAGGAGGCTGGAAGATCACAATGAACCAGGCAGATACAGCAGCTGGGAGAAAGTGAGGAGTGCAGATGCTGGAGATCAGAGTCGGGAATGTGGTGCTGGAAAAGCACAGCAGGTCAGGCAGCATCTGAGGAGCAGGAGAATCAATGTTTTGGGCATAAACCCTTCATACAGAAGATGGAGAAATCTGGCATCACCTTCCCCACCTCCTGATGCTGCCTGGCTTGCTGATTTCTTCCAGCCTCCTCCTCCACTATCCCATCTATAAGTGTCTCCATTTTCAAGGAACTATGAACCTGCATTCCAAGGTCTCTTTGTTCAGCAATACTTCCCCAGATCTTACCATAAAATGTATAAGTTCTGCCCTGATTTACCTTTCCAAAATGCAGCACCTCACATTTATCTAAATTGAACTCCAATTTGATTTGATGTAAATCCTGTTGTAATCTGAGGTGACCCTCTTCGCTGTCCACTACACCTCCAATTTTGGTGTCACCTGCAAACTTCCTAACTATGTTCAAACCCAAAAGGAGCTCTTCGTGGGGACCTTGAGTAGGAAGCTGTGTGGGGGTATCGAGAGGAAGTATCGGGTCATCAAGGATAGATGTAGATATAGATCAGTGATAGATATAGGACAAACGTTAGACATAGTGTCTTTACTCAAGAGTAGTGAGAGCTTGGAATGCACTGCCTATAATAGTAGTAGATTCACCAACTTTAAGGGCATTTAAATGGTCATTGGGTAAACAGGTCAGCACAACATTGAGGGCTGAAGGGCCTATACTGCGCTGTAATGTTCTATGTTCTGAGGAAGGATTGAGGTGATATTGAGTAAGAGGACAAGAGAGGAGTCAAGCCTTAACTTGAATAGACTTCAACCTGAGCCAATAGTCTCTGTTTTGGCGATAACAATCACATTTGCCAGTGGTTCATCCACAGATTTCAGCCATTCAGCTCACCTCTTTGACCCAGCATCTCGTCCTGATCCGAGCTGGGACAAGAACATCCTGGTCAACACTTATAAAGATTCATCTCCCTCCTTACTCTTATTCCTCACATTATTCCAAATGATATTTGGATAATCAAATCCCTCAGCATCACCAATCTTTGGTTGAGGGGTGTAAAAGGATAGATGGTGTGGGCAATATAGGACTGGGCACGGTTTCAATGTAAGGATGCTCCTGTGAGAATAAATTTTTTTAAACATCTCCAGAACACCCACACCAGCCAACCCAACCGCCCCATGGCCCAACATTTTAAGTCCTCCTCCCACTCTGCTGAGGACATGCAGATCCTGGGCCTCCTTCACCACCGCTCCCTCACCACCCGATGCCCGGAGAAAGAACTCCTCATCTTCCGTCTCGGGACCCTTCAACCCCAGGGCATCAATGTGGGCTTCACCGGTTTCCTTGTTTCCCCTCCCTCCACATTATCCCAAGACCATTCCCTCCGTGACTACCTGGTCAGGTCCACGCCCCCCTACGATCCACCCTCCCATCCTGGCACCTTCCCCTGCCACCGCAGGAACTGTAAAACCTGCGCCCACACCTCCTCCCTCACCTCTATCCAAGGCCCTAAAGGAGCCTTCCACATCCATCAAAGTTTTACCTGCACATCCACTAATATCATTTATTGTATCCGTTGCTCCCGATGCGGTCTCCTCTACATTG
>NW_025211413.1:20523-23000 GCF_004010195.1 Chiloscyllium plagiosum
CATTATACTCTATGCTACTCTCTCCACCCCCCCCACCCTCCTCATTTGTCTCTCCACCCTTCAGGCTCTCTGCCTGTATTCCTGATGAAGGGCTTTTGCCCGAAACGTCGATTTTCCTGCCCTCTGATGCTGCCTGACCTGCTGTGCTTTTCCAGCACCACTCTGATCCAGAATCTGGTTTCCAGCATCTGCAGTCCTTGTTTTTACCCACCTTATCCCAGCTCTAACCTTCCAACTTGGCACTGCCCTCATGACCCCATGACCTGTCCTACCTGTCCATCTTCCTTCCCACCTATCTGCTCCAGTCTCCCCTCTGACCTATCACCTTTACCCCTACCTCCATCCACCTATTACATCTTCAGCTACCTTCCCCCCCAGCCCCACCCCCTCCCAATTATCACTCCAACCCAGAGGCTCCCAGCCCTCAATCCTGATGAAGGGCTTTTGCCTGAAACATCAATTCTACTGCTCCTCAGATGCTGCCTGACCTGCCGCGCTTTTCCAGCAACATACTCTCGACTCTAATCTCCAGCATCTGCAGTCCTCACTTTTGTCCTGTTAAAGACAGAAATGAGAAGAGTTTTCTGTTGAGTGAGTCATTGAGCATTTGGAATTCTACGCTTCAGTGAGCAGTGGAAGTTGGCTGATTACTGTGTTAAGGTTGAGTTAGACAGAGCTTTCATTGAAGAATGGGTGTAGGGTTATTAGGGATGGGGTTGGCCTAGTAGAAATATCACTTGGGCAGGAATCCAGACCCACATCAAATGTTGTAGGGGCATGGCAGATGGTAACATTTTAACTCAGTGAGAATCTGGAATAAAAAGTTTCATGGTAACCATTGTTGTAAAAACTTATCTATTTCACTAATGTCTGATGGGAAGGAATCAGTTATATTTACTTGGCCTGGCCTTCAAGTGTCTCCAGACTCACAACAATGTGGTTATCAACTGCTCTCCGAAATGGCTGAGCATGTCACTGAGCTGTAACTGTAGCTGGAAGAGTAAAAAGAAATGAAACCAGACAGAGTACCTGGCATCAACCGTGGTGCCAGAAATGACACAGAAACAGCCCTGTTGACCCTGCAATGTCCCCCTCACTGGGGACTGCTGCCAAAACTGGGAGAACTGTCTCATCGACTAGTCCAGCAACACCCTGAGACAGTCATACTCACAGAATCATAGCTTACAGACAATGTCCCAGACCCCACTCTCACCATCCCAGGATAGGTCCAGTCCCACCAGCAGGACTGACCCTAGCAGAGGGGGGGGTGGGTGGGGCAGCACAGTGGGATACAATCGGGAGGGAGTAGCTCTGGAATCAAAATAAGGGGGAGCAGGTTTAGGCCTGAACTGGGGAGGAACTTCTTCACCCAGAGGGTTGTGAATCTGAGGAATTCCCTGCCCAGGGAAGCTGTGGAGGCTTCCTCAGTAAATATTTTTATGGCGAAGATAGATTTTTATTGAACAGTAAAGGAATAAGGGACATTGTGAGCGGGTGGGTAAGTGGAGCTGAGTCCGTGAAAAGGTCAGCCATGGTTGTATTGAGTGGCAGAGCAGACTCGAGGGGCTGAACGGCCTCCCCCTGCTCCTGGGTCTGATGTTCTTATGTTCTTTGTAAATGTGTGGGGGATGTGTGCATATACAGACAGCACATGGGGTGATCTTTAAAACCTGCTGGCTGATGGGGCTGGGGGGGGGGGGGGGGGGGGGTCTAGCATTAAAACTGTTTCCCCCTCCCCTCGCCCAGAGTCAGGATGGGTGCCTAATCCTTGAAGACTGAGATGAGGTGTCATTGGACCCAGGAGGGTGTGAACCTTTGGAATTGTCTGCACAGGGATTTTGCCGTGAGGAAGATGCAGTGTTGTTGTGTTCCATCCTTCCTGTGAGGGGCTGACTAACTTGGCATGTTGTGTTTGAAGGGGGAGCCAAGCTTCGAGGGAGACCAGCTGATTGAAGGAGGGAAGCTGAGTAACAGTACAGAATACCGGGAAGTCCGACTGTATCACAGCCCCACTCATCTCCTACAGTTTTATTTCATCACACGGATTTACTCTGACTACGTGGACAGGGTCTTGACTGGTTTCCAAAGAGAACCACAACCTGATCTCCTCATTGTTAACTCGTGTGTCTGGGATATCTCCAGGTATGGAGCTGAGAACCGGGGCGGGGGATTGCAATGGCAGAGAGACCTGACTTATTGGGCAGGTCAGATCTCTGGTGAAATCATGTTCCATTGAGGTCTCTTTGTCTGTCTGTAATATGCAAAGTTGTCAATTCAGTTTTAATAAATAACGTTATTGATGGAAGGTAACGATAGCATTGAATAAACCAGACTATCTTCGTATAATGCAGAGAAAGTCGGGGCTGGAGATCAGTGTGGTGCTGGAAAAGCACAGCAGGTCAGGCAGCATCTCAGGAGCAGGAGAGTTGATTCCTGATGAAGGGCTTGTGCCTGAAACATCAATCCCCCTGTACCGT
>NW_025211414.1:0-1991 GCF_004010195.1 Chiloscyllium plagiosum
TGAAACTAGAGTACAAACACATCTTTTTAATGTTATATATATTTGGGAGCAAGTTAGTATGAATTTAGATCAAAATAATCCGCATTATTTCGTAACGTAGTTAAAACATAGAAAAGATCGAAGCCATCTTTTCATTACATGGTTTAGTTTATCTTAAGGGGAATTGTTATGAAATTGTAAAGTGTACTGTACCTTTAAGAGAGTGGAAAAGCTATCAATGACTTAGAGTGGCACAGAGAGTGCTGAAAAAGTTAAAATGTAACATTGGGTCGAACAGCTAGATGAGATGGGTTGCCTGGATACAAAAACAAATTCAAATACAGCCAATTAGTTTACATTTTGCCCTAACATACCAAACTCCACTCAAGTTTCAATTTAATATTTTGGCAAAGTTAAAACTAATGAAACAATCCAATACCTGGTGATATAGATATCAGGCATTGTGAACAATTAGCAAGAGAAAGGAAAAGACCAGCAAGCCACTACCAAGTGCAGACTGCCTGCAGAACTCGTCTCGAAAGAAGCACCTTTGTTAATTAAAGATCTGTGACTCAGAAAAGAACAGAGAAAGATTTACAGAGGAATCTTGGCATATCTGATTATTTCAAAATGTGATTTATTTTGAAGTTCGTAATGGGGAATTTGTCAGACTAGTACTGTGTAGAGTTAGGTAAAAGATAAGTTTATGAGAAAGCAGTTGTATATTGTTGTCAGTTAATATTCTATTTTAAACTGAAAGAATGAAGTCATTAATTTATACTTTAATTCATGACCTTTGGAATAGTTCTCTGCCTCTCGATCTGTGTGATTGGTTTAAATGAACAGAGGGATTTACCTCGTGTCATAACAAGGAGACTCGAGGGTCTGGTGATCCCACTCTGGGAACTGCATCTCTAAAGTGTCTGGGTACATGGTAAACAAATGGAGCTGCGAATACACAGAAGTGAAGCTCTGCAAACAGTGAGGTGCAAGGCACTGCACTATTCTATCTGGGATTTCCAGGAAGTTGGACACGTTCAGGTTTAAAGTATGAAACCAGTGTGTTTCAAACTTGTGGTCATTGAGCTGTGTCCCCTCCTTTAGTATAACCTGTAGCCTCACGCCAGAGACGGGATTGTGCTGACACTCACCATGAAGTGAACTGATTGATTCTGAAACCTTTTGTGCAGGAGTATTTGACATATCCATCATCTCTGGAGTGCAGTCGTGCAATGTGTTCACTGGCTGACAGAAGACGTCTGCCGGCTGAGAGGAATATATTATGTTTATATACACAGATGTAAATGCAGAAACAAACTAGGAATCAGCGTATGAAGAGTATGATTTTGAAATACTAATTGGTTTGAAGATTGGTAAGTTGCTGCATCTGATACGCTATATCCCAAAGTATTGAGGAGGTGGGAAAAGAGCGAGTGAAAGGATTACTGATTATTCTTTAAAACTGGTTAGATTCTGGAAAGGATCTTTCAGGTTTGAAAGCAGCTAGAGTGAACGCAAATATTGAAAACAGGATGGAGAGGAAAAACAGGACAAAATAGTAGATAGCTTGATGACAGTTTTAGGAAAAAAAATGAACTTTTGTAAGAATGTGACAACTACACACCTATTGAAGTAATGATATGGTTTGGTCCTGTCAGCCTGGATTCAGGAAAGGGAAATGGTCTTTGATAAACCCGCTGAAGTTTGTGGCTAATATCCGTTGTGACATTGCCAACAGAGAAACAGTGAGAATGGAGTGTTTGCATTTTCAGAAAAAAAGTTTGACATGGTTGAATTTCGGTGAGTATAGAATGTTAGTGTCCATGGCTAGGTAGGGGCGGAATATTCCAAATGGATTAAAAATTCGATAATGGGGAGAATGAAGCAAATAGTGTTATTTTTCTCTGAACAGAAAGCTTGTTGGGATCAGAAGGACCAATGTATGAACAAAAGCTGTTTGCAAGGTATAAAAATTATTCAGATGTGAACAACAATCATTCACTTTTATATTT
>NW_025211414.1:3339-12782 GCF_004010195.1 Chiloscyllium plagiosum
ATCCCTCTAAGACTGTCATAGATTTGCTCTGTTTTTAATACCCTTACCCACCTTTCAAAATTACTTTGTTTGTTCCTTTCAAACTCAATGTGCGTTTAACCAGTGACCCTTTTTTAGATTCCTGAAATGCTCTCTGTCGGCTTCTGGACCAAGCTCATATGCACTTCAGATGGCTTTCTTCATCACCCCATACTAGCCAGATACCTCCTCCGATAGGGATGCAAATACCTATCAGCATTGTTTGGATAAACTAAATCCACATGGTCACTGCATTTGTTTAGCTACTTTCTCAAATGAAATTCAAAAGGCTTCCCCATCCGTCTCATCAAATTTAGATAATACCTGGATGCATTTAAACAGAACCCCATTAAGCCATTGGTTACAATAGGGTTGTTCAACCTCACAATCCTCCTCATCCCGCCGACCGTCTGCCTTCATCTCCGCCTTCTATGTCAACTTTCCTCTCTAACTGTTAATTTTTTAAGTTGAAACTCTCTGCTTTTCTTCTGTCCTTTTCTCTCTTTCTTCTTCATTTCTTTTTTTTATTTCTACTTTTCATCATAATTCAAACTGTTTCAATTCCTTCTCATGTTCAAAGTGCCTTATTTGAAATTGAATTCCAGCCGTTTCCAAAGAGTCTGATGGCATTTCTACCAAATGTAATTGCCGAGCTATAGCTTTAATTATCTCTCATTTTCTCACAGACAAACGCAACCCCAACTCCAGCTTGCCTGTCAATTCCTACAGCTTTGCCTTCATTACCTTTTGTAAAACCGCCAACTTCACTTCCGCCACACCCAGTTAATGACTGAAAGAATCTTTATACACAAACCACTAAATAAACCAACCGAATTCACATCCACAACAAAAGACACTAACAGCGACCATACACGACCTTTGCACGCAATAGTCTCCCGGTGCATAATCTCCAGTGTCTGCATGACCTTATTCTGGATTCTCTGGTTTCCTCCCACAATCCAAAGGTGTGCATGTCAGGTAAATTGGCCATGCTAAATTGTTCATAGTTTTCAGGGATGTGTGGGTTAGGAGCCTTAGTCGGGGAAAATGTGTAATAATAGGGTCAAGGAATGGGTCTGGGTAGGTTACACCTCGGAGGGTCGGTGTCGACTTGTTGGGTCGAATGGTCTGTTTGCACACTGTAGGGATTGTAATTCTCAACCCAATTTGGTCTTATCGATTTAGAACTAGACAAGAGAACCCAGTTTGCAATAGACCAACCAGACTGCCTCAAACTATTTTAAGAGGATAGCTTGGATGCCAAACCTTTCTTATTTTAAAGGTAGATGTGAAGTAGGTGTTCCAGATGTGATGTTACTAGTCAAACTACTCACCATTAAGAAAAACACAATATATTTAAACACTCTAATGAAAATCCATTCAAAATGACGAGGAATTTAGAATAATTTAACTATTGGAAATCTTAGAGGAGAAAGTGAGGTCTGCAGATGCTGGAGATCAGAGCTTCAGGAGAAGAAGGGCTTATGCCCGAAACGTCGATTCTCCTGTTCCCTGGATGCTGTCTGACCTGTTGCGCTTTTCCAGCAACACATTTTCAGTATTGGAAATTTTAACCGAATAATGGATACAGTACCTTCTACAGACGAACTGTTCCAATATACTAATATCCCATAAACATACCCCTTGGCAAAAAGGTACATTCAGGCATACATTCTTGCATACAGTTCTCCAATCCAGGAGGAATCAGCATCAAGTCAGGTGTCAGAGAGAGTAGCAGCTGGAGATACGTTACTAGGCCGTTGTTACTCCTATTTATTAAAAACCCTAAAAGCGTCGTAAGTTATTTACTTGAGCCGTTTTCAGTAGGCAGTTTGGCCTTTAAGATTTTTTATTTAAAAAAAGGAAAAAATAACTTTTTTAAAATGACAGCATTGTCACACAATTTAGATGTCTGGTCCTTTACTCTAGGGGCTTTCTCGTGCTACTGATCGCAAGGTCGCCCCGAGAGAGACAAATACAGGTACAGACCAAGTTACAAGGACGTGTCTCATAACTTCTGAAACACCCCTGTCCATGGACCATCACATGGGACATACAGGGAAGTGAACAACAGCCTGACGCACACCATTTCACTGTTTCTTAGCTTCACAATGATTGCACTCGATACACTAGGGAGCCAAAAACAAAGGCCACGGAAAGATACAGATGGACAGAAAGATTCACATTAAACAGACAGTTGATTAACTGAAAAGATGTTGTGGAAATATGGGGAGAAAGACAGGGCAGTGGGACTAACTGTAGAATTGAGATCTTCGACAGAAAACTTACAAGAATGAGAACATTGAATAAAGGCATTGTCGAATGCGAAACTCATTGTTTGAGAAGGAACGCACATGGAGGAAATTATTTTAAATAAGAACACCTGGCAGGCTTTTTCTTAATCGACAGAGAGAGAACGAGAGAAGTTTCATGGACAGATGAGATACAGTTTTTGAGAATGTCAAAATAAAGGCATTGCCAGAGACAATAGCAATATACATCGGCATACACATGAATTACAGATGGATGGGAGTTTGGTGTGAATTCGAATCAGATTTGCTTCGGCAGTTTTGAAGCCGGAGAGTCAGCGGCAGATTTGTGGCTTCCTTAAGCCTGTATTTCATAGCTCAAGGTTCAAACAGGGGATGGAATAAGCCAGTGAGATATAATCTGGAGTGGTGAGTATTTCAAGTTAGAAATGGTCAGGATATGGTATCATGAATCAGCTCATGGTCAAAGGAATCACCCACAGTTGTAACTTGTCTGCTTCAGCCGCAGATATTGGCCAGGGATGGGAGGGAAACAGTGGAAAGAAGTGGTGTTTGTTACCAGAACAGTAGAGAATGATCTCCATGCTGTTAATACTTCAATAACAAGGGTAATGATACAATAAATTGTAGTTCTCCGCTGAAACTGAGTAGGTCAACATAGAGACCCATGAGTAACAATGTCAGAGCAGAGAGGGAGACAGTACTTGAACACATTAATTGATGTAGTTAGCAGTAGTCTGTAGAGTGAATCTATGGATTGAGTGTTTCAACAGGAATATAATAGGGACAAGAAGTGTAGACTATATGAAAGAACAGTAATACAGTCATAACTGGTTTATTGAAAGAAAAATCTGGACAGTGACACTTACCAGGAACACCGACGATAGCCAGGAAAGGATAATAAAAATATTTAATAATGGGAAGAACGTAATAGATTCACAATGATAATGACCACCAATTAAATGCAGAAAGATACCAAACATAAATGGATAAACTCCTGTCTATTGTTGGAACACTCCAGTCTAATATTCCCAGATTATGATACATTTTTGGAACATTCCAGTCTAATGTTCTCAGATTCTGATCCATTGTTGGAACATTCCAATCTAATATTCTCAGATTCAGATCTTTCCTCCCCCTCTCTCCAAATCTGCTGATCCCTGTCAGTGCTGTCAGTGATGTTCCCGCCCATGTTATGGGATAACATGGACAGGCAGCAGCGAAAAGTGGCCGAGCAGAGGCTGATAGCTAATTTCGATACACATAGGGAGGGCCTCAACCGGGACCTTGGGTTCATGTCACATTACAGGTGACCACCATTGCAATATACACACGCACACAGACACTCCTATACACACACATACATACGGACACACATATACGCAGACACGCACACAGACACACACACACACTCTTAGAGACACACACAGTCCCACACTCACACGGCACTCTCAGAGATTTAGACCACTCTACATTCATGCACACACATATACACTCTCTCACACTGATAGTCAAAATCCCCCACCCCAGTCACGCACACACACTCCCACACTCACACATGCACCCCGTCACAGACTTAAGGCACTCTACATCACTACACAAATATATACATTCTCTCTCACACTCACAACCCCCCAACGCAGACAGACACAGACACAAATATACAAACTGACAAAGACCCACATGCACACATATATTTTGTGGGGTGAATTTGTACTTGCAGACTTAGATTGTAGTTTGCTCAAAAACTGCATGAATTCATGTAAAACTCTCAGCTCAAAAACTGTATGGATTCATGTAAAACTCTGTTGTCTCACTTTTCAGATAAGAATCAATCTAAACATCATGGCATAGACAGAGAACACAGGGGGATAACACCTTTAATATATTGTCTCGCTAAAACTCACTGTTACAGCTAACCTGAGAATGCAACATTTTTTAAAAAAATGTTTTGTGATTTACACATGAAAGAAGTGAAACTATCATGGTATTCGAGCAGATGAAAGACCCAACAGACAATCAAGGTATTTTTCAATGTATAATTTCAGTTACATCACACTGTAAATCTTTGCTATAAATTATGTGCCTTAGAAGTGTGTCCTGCACTATCATCTGATGAAGGAGCGGCGCTCAGAAAGCTAGTGTGCTTCCAATTAAACCTGTTGGACTATAACCTGGTGTTGTGTGACTTTTAACTTTGTACATCCCAGTCCAACACTGGCATCTCCAAATCATGACTGAGCTAACAGGCTCAATTAACCAGTTCCACACAACACTTTTCATATAACTACAAAAGAGAACATTTACTGGGTTTGGATGTAATGGATAATAAAAAATGGAATGGACCATAAATCTTTAAATCTTTTTTGAAACTTGGATATGAGAGTATTAACAGAACACTGCAGGGGTCTATATATGTTCCACTCTGTTCATGAAAGAAGCAGTTATAAAATATCAGATCGGTTGCATAAAGAAAGGTCGGGTGGGCAAGTTTCCAGATTCCTTATTTACCAGTGTGAGGCTACTCCTGGTTTTAAGTGCACTGCTACCAAATCCTTTCATAATCTTGAGACAGAGCATTGAGACTGCTGCTCAGCAACAGGTCGAAGCAATTCTGTCCCTATGGGCCCCTTACAGAGGGATAATAGAAGGCCATTCAGCCCATATAAGCCTGTTGCTACTTGAAAAGGTGGAAATCTAGAAAATTGGCACATTTTGCCAACAAGGAGAAAGTGAGGACTGCAGATGCTGGAGATCAGAGCTGAAAAATGTGTTGCTGGAAAAGGGCAGCAGGTCAGGCAGCATCCAAGGAGCAGGAGAATCGACGTTTCGTGCTTTTCCAGCAACACATTTTTCAGCACATTTTGCCAACAGAATCATTCAAAACAAAGAGATGTGCCACTGCAGCTGTATGAGGTGTTACTGAGTGGGCACCGGGGATATATTGTGTTGGTTATGTTTCTGTAACTGAGAAGGAATGGACCTCCATCAGATACAGTTTAACGGCTGTTCGTCGTCCACGGTCTGCTGTCTCAATTAATGTCTCGGGTCTGTTACACAAAGACAGGAGGAGGCCATTCAGCCTTTCCAGTATATTACAAAGGACCACGAGGAGCCCATTCAGCCTCTTAAGCCCGTTACAGAGGGGCAGGATGTGTTTCTTTAACTTTCTGTTACGCATAAATATTAGTTTTAAATTAGTTGTGGAATAGGAAAGACCTGATGTAAACATTAAAGTTCTAACTTTGAGCGAGGCCAATGTTCAAAGTGTTAGGCGAGCCCTGTGAAAGGCTAATTGGAATACTCTATTCACAGGTAAAGGGATGGTTGGAAAATGCAAGGCCACGAAAACTTGGTTTCAGAGAGTCCAAAGCCAACGTGTTCCTATTAGTGAGAGGGGCAAGGCTGGTGGGTGCAGGGGGTGCTGGATGGCTAGATATATTGATGTTTTGGTCAAGGTAAGGAAGGAGGCATATGTCAGGTAAACAGAGCTGAGATCAAGTAAATCCCGAGAGGTGTATAAGGGCAGAAAGTGCATAGTCAATGTGGAAATCTGGCCAGAAAAATGTGGACATGAGATGGCTTTAGAAATAGGGTTAACGAGACATTGAAGTAATTCTACAAACCATTTAACGGTAAAAGATTAACTAGGGGGAGAACAGGGCCCCTTAAAGATCAGTGAGACTACCTATGTGTGGAACCACCCGAGATTGGAGGGATACGAAACAAAAATTTCTCCTCAGTATTTAATGAGGAGGAGGTTACAAGAGCGAGAGAATGAATAAATATATAGTGATACATTGAAAGGTGTCGAAATTACAAGGAGATGTTTGACATTATAAAACACATAAAGGTGAACAAATCCCTGGCAGCTGATAAGTTGTATCCGAAATGTTTGTGGGAAGCTAGGAAAGAGATTGGTGAGCATTTTGCTGATATATTTATATCATTGATTTCCACAGGTGAGGTGTCAAAAGACTGGAGGGCTGCTAACATAGTGTCATTATTTAAAAAGTAAGGAAAAAAAAAACAGGTAACTATGGATCAGTGAGCCTGACGTCAGTGGTCACTAAATTGTTAGAGGGGATTTTGTTGGAAAGGATGTACATGCATTTGAAAAGACAAGGACTGAAGAGGGCTTTGTACATTGAAGATCACGTCTCACTGACTCGGTGAAATCTTTTTAAGAAGTGATGAAGATGTTTGATGAAGGTAGGATGTTGTCTTTATGGAATTCAGTCAGATTACCAAAATGTTCTACGTGGTAGACTGGCTAGCAAGGTTAGACTTCCTCGGATCCAGGGAGAACTCGCTATTTAGATCCAAACTTTTCTTTAATATTGGAGACAGGGCGTGACAGTGGACATTTGTTCATTAAACGTGGAGACCTGTGACCAGCGGCGTGCCACAAAGATCAATAATGGGTCCACTGCATTCTGTCTCTTATACAAATCATTTGCATTTGAGCATATGAAGTCTGGTCAGTAAGTGTGTAGATAATACCAAATTTGGTGGTGTTGTCGACTGTGAAGAATGATCTCTCAGACTATAATGGGACCTTGTTTAGGTGAACTGAGGAGTGGCAGATAGAGTATATTTTAGTTAAATGTGAGGTGTTGCATTTTGGCAGACAAATCAAGGCAAGAGATATAGGTAGTGCCCTGTTGAAAGCTGAAAATGAAGGAGAACTCCATAGAAATTATCGAATCTCTACAGTGAAGAAACAGGCTTTTCGGCCCATCGAGGCCACACCGAACCTCTAAACAGTATCCTACTGGACAAACACCTGTCCTATCCATCTGAGCCTGCATTTCCCATGGCTAATCCACCTCCCCTACACATCCCTGTGGACGGTGCGCAATTTAGCATGGCCAATCTACCCTTACCTGTATATCCTTATACTGTCTGAGTAAAACATAGCACACGGAGGAAACTCACGCAGACACGGGGAGAATTTCAAACTCCACACAGCCAGTCATTCAAGGATGCAATTAAACCCAGGTCGCTGCCCTGTGAGGCAGCAAAGCTAGGCTAGTGTTGTAGGTTCTCCATTCCTTGAAAGTGCCGTCACAGGTAGACAGCGCAGTGATGAAGGCATTTGGTGATCTTCCCTTTATTGGTGCGTGCTTTGAGTCTATGCGTTTGCATTATATGTTAAATCTGTACAGGACATTGGTTTGGCCATTTTTTGTAATATTGCCTTTAATTCTGGTCACCCTGCTGTCGGAAAGGCGTTGTCAAACTTAACAGAGTGCAGAAGAGATTTCAAAGAATGTTGCAGGTGTTGGAGGGTCAGAGTAACAGTGAGAGTTTGAATAGGTTGGGACTATTTTCAAGTGTTGTGGCTGAGGGGGGACGTTAAAGGGGTTTATAAAATCATGAGGGGCATAGATAAGGTAAACAGTCAATGTCTTTTCCCAGGATAGACGAGTCCAAAATTAGAAGACAAAGGTTTAAGGTGAGAGGAGAAAGATTTAAAAAGGGACATGAGGGACAACACTTTCACACAGAGACAGCTGTGTGTATGGATTGAACAGCCAAAACAGGTGGTAGAGGCAGGTACAGTTACACCATTTAAAAGGCATTTGGGTGGATATATGCATGGGAAGTGTGTAGAGGGAGATTGGCCACCTGCTGGCAAGGGGACGACATTGATGTAGGATATTTGGCGGTATGGAGGACCAGACCGAACGATCTTTTTCCTTGCTGTACATCTCTGAGAGTCTATTCAATGTATAACACGGGAAGAGGAGGATGCTATTCAGCATCTGAATTCTGCCAATTGTTTGCTCAATTACTGAGAGTGAAATACGAAAATGCATTATTCAGAATTTGATGGTGTTTTACAGAAACAGGAGAAAGGCCTTTAGTCAAGAAAATCTGTAAAGAATGTGAAGAGACCATTCAGTCCCTCACCTCAAATCCACAGGAGCAGCAGGTGAGCGTGAGCTATTTGAACCTGTTCCTCAGGAGCAGGAGCAGGACATGTATTTTCACAAACTTGTGATCAGGAGGGAATCATTCAACTGCTTGAAACTGGGACACAGGGACAGGAGACTCAACTGTTCGAGACTGGGACACAGGGACAGGAGACAGTCACTCAACTGCTCAAAACTGGGGCACAGGGAAATCTGGAGGCTACTGTATCCCGAGGATCCTGTTACGCAGGAACAGGAGGAGGTCACTCACTACACACCAGATTGGGACACTGGGAGAGAAGGAGAGTTTGCTTGGAACAAACAGAAATATATGAATAAACTGTCCCAACATTCACGAAGACCACGGCTGATCTAATGGTGATTCCCACATTCCATTTTACGGAGACTGCCCTCTCTGCAGCCTCTGCTCCAATTTTTGGTCATGTTGCCGACACAGATGCTGTAACAACAGTTACCATGACTCATCCAGAGGGATGGGTCTAACCGGATGAGTCAGGATTTGAAGAGTCCAATCACAAAAATTAAAACACAAAATAAAGACATTGCCAGATATTTAGTTCTCTCACATTCGCAATCCAAATCACATAACAAGACCATCTATTACATATTCAGGATGGAGCATTATGTAGATCCGGCTAGTGTATGTTGAATGCAACACAGCTATGTCCAGAGTGAAACTCTGTGCAGCCCAAACCAATGCTGGATCTATAATCCTGGGCTAAATGTCCAGCGTGGGGCGCTGTGCAGTCCGCACTGGTTCATTCATATATAAACCCAGGCTGTTGCATTGTTCGGTAACACTGTATTAGATCGCAGCTCTGTGTGCGGAAACTTGCAGCCAATTTTGGAACTGACAGGATGTGCAGCTCCCATCCGTTTACAGCTCCATATCTCCACTGTGCAATGACAAGGGGTGCTGTGAATGTGAAACTCACTGCGAGGAAGAGATGTAAATGGGAACAATTTCAATACCAATAGATCTGATTAATGCGCATATCACTCTAGTATTTAAAGATGAAATAACTGAGATAATATCTAATGAGATTTTTAAATAATGCGAACAAGTAAGAGGGGGATGGTAATGTTATAGTGGTTGTACTATACGCCTTCAATTAATCAATGGGAATTAGAAGAACAAATATGCAGGAAGACTGGCGAGACTTGCAGGAGCAATAGGGTTGTCATAATAGGTGATTTTAATTATCCTAACATAGAC
>NW_025211414.1:14986-15608 GCF_004010195.1 Chiloscyllium plagiosum
TCAGCACATTGAGTATAGACGTTGGGACGTTACGTTGTAGTTGCATAGGATGTTGGTAAGGCTGTATTGGAGTATTGTGTTCAGTTTCGTTCACCTTGCTCTAGAAAGGATATTATTGAACAAGAAAGTACGCAGAACAAATTTCCAAAGATGTTCCCTGGGCTTAAGGCTCTAAGTTATAGGCAGAGGTTGGACAGGTTCGAACTTATTTCTTTACAGTGTAGAAAACCGAGGGGGTTCTTATATAAGTGTAGCCCTTATAAAATCATGAGAGGTGTGCTTGGGGTGAATACTTCAAAATTTGTTCCCAAGGTTGTGGAATCGAGGACTAGAGGATATGCATTAATGTTTGGAAAGGATAAAAAATATAAAAAGGAATCTGAGGGGCAACGTTTTTACACAGAGTGTGGTATGCATATGGACAGAGCTGCCAGTGGAAGTGATTGAGGTGGGTACAATAACAACATTGAAAAGGCAATTGGACAAATACACAGATAGGAAAGGATTAGAGGGATACAGAGCAAGGGCAGGGAAATGGGGTGAGTCTGGATGGACAGTTTGGTTGCCATGGACCAGCTGGGCCAAATGGCCAGTCATACTGGCAGTCTCGTGCAATATGACT
>NW_025211414.1:15640-23005 GCF_004010195.1 Chiloscyllium plagiosum
ATGCTGAAATGAAGACATTTCGATAGTATCATGCAACACGGGTCAGTATTTCGAAGAATTATGAGTGAAAGGGATATTTCTGTGAGTTCAGGCGATGGAGAGTTCTGGATGAGTATTTGTTCTGCAGCTTTGTAACTGGGAGTGAGGACAGCAGCGTCTTCGCTGAACCTAACAAAAAACTGTCTCAGTGACATTTTCATTGAATGTGACAGAGAGGTTGTCTGCACGAGGCCTAGCTAGTTTCCTGGTGCTATCTTACGAAACTCATCTCATTAACTACACATCCCATTCCATAGTGTACCTCTCATACAATGCCAGCCCGATTCTCCCACCCATCAAGACTGGAGGTACTCACAGTCGCCCGGATGCACCTAGATATTCCGTAATCCCTGACACTGGTGCCATCTTTAAAAGATCAAAGGGCACACGGTTGCGATTTCTCAGTTTGGAGCTGCCCTGCACATTTTCCCCAAGCATGGCAATGAAGGGGAAATTACACTACGGTTTGTCGACAGCCGCACGGATGTCCTGGTGGATGCGCTAGTACAAAAGGGGACCATTCTCTTCCCAGAGGGGGGCACACTACCAGATCCGCCGAGCATGGGCTGAGCTCACCATCCAGTTCAGTGCAGTTTCTGGGGTCTGAAGAAATGTCCAATAAAACAGGACAAGCATCAATAATTTTCCCCACTCTGTCAGGATAAGGGTCACCATATTTCCTCTGCTCCCGCACACTCACTGTATATCTGTTATAGCACCGACCCCCGAACAAGGATCATGCTCCACCACTCTCACTATTGCAGGCAGCACCTTCCCTATCTTTCTCTCTTGCCTTTCTAATGCCCCCCACATAGTTAGAGAATATTCTGCAGAATGTCAATTATGGAATGTTCCATGTATTGTTCCATCTTATTCCCAGTTTCAGGAAAACGGCTGTGCCCCAGTGCGTAACATGTAAGAGAATGGAGTAGAGATGTATCTTTTTCAAATCGCACACAATTAAAATCCATCATGAGGCTATACAGTACTTCAAATATGCTCCAATATTCAATACGTTTGGGGGCGTTCTGATGGTTTTCTCAGCTCCATGTTACAGGAACTTCCAGTCATTCAACCCCCAGGTTCCTGTTAGCGAGCAGACGATTCTCAGATACTTCATACCATGGGGTTCTTCTAGCATGTGTTCAGAAGTCATTTCTCATGCGGACGGACTCGCCTTACAATATATTTAATCTGATTTATAAATTCATGCAACAGTCAGCATGCTTTCCACAGACAATCAAAAACATGCACTTATTTTATTGTTATCGATATCCAATCATAATTCGTCATTCTGGTTATTTTACTTGTCTCACCTTATTGTATTCAACCAAATTCCTGAAGAAGGGCTTATGCCCGAAACGTCGATTCTCCTGTTCCCTGGATGCTGCCTGACCTGCTGCGCTTTTCCAGCAACACATTTTCAGCTCTGATCTCCAGCATCTGCAGTCCTCACTTTCTCCTCAATGTATTCAACCAAAGGCAGCTTCCAAACACTTGTCTCATTATAAAATATAATTTCTAGCAGAGAACATTTTTATCTCGAATCCATCTTTTCCCTTGTCATTAAAATTTCTTTTGCCCTTTTTTGTGACTGATTCTGTGTGCAAAATTACACCGTCTCCCACTCAGTTGGCTGGATGGTTGGTTTGTGATGCAGAGGAAGGCCACCAGCGCAGGATCAATTCCCCACACTGACAGAGGTTACCATGAAGGGGATGCTCTCTCAATCTCACCCCATCACCCGTGTGGGTGACCTTCAATATAAACCGCCATGAGTGGTCTCTCTAAAGAGAGTTCTTTGGGACTCTAATCAATCAATGTTAGCATTTTAATTTTTTAACAAATGTTTTTATTGAATAAGATATTTTATTCTTATATTAAACCAATAACAAAACAACTCAAATAACTGAACAAAATTACACCCATGTGCATGTATATACAAAATAAGTTAAAGTCTCTAAACGGACAGAAGAAAAACAAAAATAAATAATAAATAATAAATAAATAATACGGTTCAGCATAACAAAGTGATAGCTCTCGTTCTTCGAGAGCATGAACTGATACACATTCATACGTTCATAATTCTTCATATGTGATGCATTAGACAATATCATCATGGCTATATAAAAGCCCTTTTTAGAGTGGCAGATAAGCCTGTATCGCGGTAATCCAAAAAGGGTTGCCATACCTTATATAAATCTCTGCTTTTCGGTGCACCAGAAACTGGTGAGAAAGTACAAAGGGATATTCTCCATGACGAGCTTACAACCACCCAACAGACCAGGAGGGTTTTCAGACATCCAACACAACAGAATATTTTTCCTAGCACAGGAAGTATGGGGGAGATACTAAAGGAGTATTGTGCATCAGTATTTACTGTGGAAAAGGATATGGAAGATATAAAATGTAGGGAAATAGATGGTGATACCTTGCAAAATGTCGATATTACAGAGGAGGACGCGCTGGATGTCTTGAAACGGGTAAAGATGGATAAAACCCCAGGACCTAATCAGGTGTACCCTAGAACTCTGTGGGAAGCTAGAGAAGCGATTGCTGGGCCTCTTGCTGAGATATTTGTAGTATGGATAATCACAGGTGAGGTGCTGGAAGACTGGAGGTTGGCTAACGTTGTGCCATTGTATAAGAAGGGTGTTAAGGACAAGCCAGGGAACTATAGACCAGTGACTCTGACGTTGATGGTGGGCAAGTTGTTGGAGGGAATCCTGAGAGACAGGATGTGTCTGCTTTTCGGTGCACCATATACTGGTGAGAAAGTACAAAGGGATATTCTCCATGACGAGCTTACAACCACCCAACAGACCAGGAGGGTTTTCAGACATCCAACACAACAGAATATTTTTCCTAGCACAGGAAGTATGGGGGAGATACTAAAGGAGTATTGTGCATCAGTATTTACTGTGGAAAAAGATATGGAAGATATAAAATGTAGGGAAATAGATGGTGACACCTTGCAAAATGTTGATATTACAGAGGAGGAAGCGCTGGATGTCTTGAAACGGGTAAAGATGGATAAAACCCCAGGACCTAATCAGGTGTACCCGAGAACTCTGTGGGAAGCTGGAGAAGCGATTGCTGGGTCTCTTGCTGAGGTATTTGTAGTATGGATAATCACAGGTGAGGTGCCGGAAGACTGGAGGTTGGCTAACGTTGTGCCATTGTATAAGGAGGGTGTTAAGGACAAGCCAGGGAACTATAGACCAGTGACCCTGACTTTGGTGGTGGGCAAGTTGTTGGAGGGAATCCTGAGAGACAGGATGTGCATGTATTTGGAAAGGCAAGGACTCATTAGGGATAGTCAACATGGATTTGTGCATGGGAAATCATGTCTCACAAACTTGATTGCGTTTTTTTTTGAGAAAGTAACAAAAACGATTGATGAGGGCAAAGGGGTAGATGTGATCTGTACGGATTTCGGTAAGGGTTTTGATGAGGTTCCCCATGGGATACTGAATGGCATGGTTAGATCTCATGGAATACAGGGAGAACTAGCCATTTGGATACAGAAATGGCTCAGAGGTAAAAGACAGAGGGTGGTGGTAGAGGGTTGTTTTTCAGACTAGAGGCCTGTGACAAGTGCAGCGCCACAATTATCGGTGCTGGATGCACTATTTTTTGTCATTGACATAAATGATTTGGATGTAAGCATAATAGGTACAATTAGCAAGTTTGCAGATGACTCCAAAATTGGAGGTTAGTGGAGAGCGAAGAGGGTCACCTCAGATTGACCAAATGGCCAATAGGCTGAGAAGTGACAGATGGAGTTTAATTCAGATAAATGCGAGGTGCTGCATTTTGGGAAAGAAAATCTTAGCAGGACTTATACACTTAATGGTAAGGTCGCAGGGAGTGTTGCTGAACAAAGAGACCTTGGAGTGCAGGTTCATAGCTCCTTGAAAGGTGAGTCGCAGATAGATAGGATAGCGAAGAAGGCGTTTCCTTTAGTGGTCAGAGTATTGAGTTCAGGAGTTGTAAGATCATGTTGAGGCTGTACAGGACACTGGTTAGGCCAGTGTTGAAATATTGCGTGCAATTCTGGTCTCCTTCCTATCGGAAAGATGTTTTGAAACTTGAAAGGGTTCAGAAAAGATTTCAAGGATGTTGCCAGCGTTGGAGGATTTGAGCTATAGAGAGAGGCTGAACAGACTGGGGCCGTTTTCCCTGTAGCGTCGGAGGCTGAGGGGTGACATTATCGAGGTTTACAAAATTATGAGGGGCATGGATAGGGTAAGTAGATAAAGTCTTTTCCCTGGGGTCGGGGAGTCAGAACGAGAGGGTATAGGTTTAGGGTGAGAGGGGAAAGATATAATAAAAAACTACGGGGCAACGATTTCACACAGAGAGTGGTACGTGTATGGAATGAACTGCCAGGTTATGTCAGGGAGGCTGATACAAGTGAAACATTTAAGAGGCATTTGGATGGGTAAATGAATAAGAAGGGCTTGGAGTGATATGAGTCTATGACCCTATGATTCTCTGACTTATATTAATCTCTATGTTTTGGTGCACCATGCTGGTGAGAAAGTCCAAAGGGATATTCTCCATGATGAGCTTCCAAAGTCTCAACAGACCCGGGGTGTTTTCAGAATTACAACACAATATAATATTTTTCCGAGCATAGAAAGTAAGGATATACTTTTTATTCCCATGTGCATCTGCGTAAGATACTCTGGGCAGACCCAGGAAAAGAAAAACCGGGTGCATCTCCAATTCGGTCCCCAAGACCCACTCTACCATACCGAACACAGTGCTCCAATATATACGAAGCCTGCAGCAGGACCACATGCAATGAGTAAGAGTGTCTGTAGTCATTCTGTATTTAGGACAAGCTGAACATAATCCCACTTTGAATTTTGAGAGAAAATCTGGGGTCAGATAGTACTTATGAAGATTTTTCAACTGCATAGAATGGGTTATATTACAGTTCAAAGTCCTTCGAGCATTTTCACAAATATCCTCGCATGTTTCCGAAAAGATCTAAATCCCCAACTCTCTCGCACAGACGTCACGAAGCTGCACAGTCTTGTCTGCGGGGACACTCTCCAACAAATGGTAAAGGTACTGACAGAGAGTGCATTCTTTACAATAATCACCTGCTTCTCTGTATTGGATCTATAAGTGTCTTTTAAAATTGTGTTTTTTAATCAAATGTCTAATCTGGAAAAAAACACAGAAGAAGTTTCTACTAGGTAGTGCATACTTACGAGTTATTTGTTCAAACGTTATCATTGTTTCTCCTTCTAGTCACACGTGGTGGCTCAGTGGTTTGCACTGCTGACTCACTGCACCAGGGTCATGTGTTTGGTTCCAGCCTTGGGTGACTGGCTGTGTGGAGTTAGTATATTCTCAACTGTGACTGCGTAGGTTTCCTCCCACAGTCACGAACATGTGCATGTTAGATGACTTGGCCATTGCTGAATCGCTCATAGTGTTCCAGGATCTGTAAGCTGGGGCATTAATAAGGGTAAATATAAGATGGTAGGGGAATGGGTGTGCTTGGGTTACTCTTCAGAGGATCAAAGTGGACTTGCTGGGCCCAAGGACCTGTTTCCACACTATAGGGATACTATAATTCTAAATCACCTAAACAAGGTATACCCCTCGCTGACCACAGTTTAAACCTGGAATACATTATCCCCGATATATCAATTATAGGGGTAAGAAACATGGTTTTGGCTGTATTGCCTCGATCTGACGCATTGTCCTTCAAGTTTTAACAGTATTGATAATCATTATTTTATGACAATATTCCATAAATGTTGTCATTTTATCTCAGAACAACAGACTAATAAGGGTTCACTTTGTCTAAGAGGGCTCAATGTCTAGCCGTATTGATGCCGAAACCTCAGCGGCCCAGGCACTAACATACGATGAAGAAAAACTTAATTGCTTGCTTTCAATCGGGGAGATCTACTCCTCACAATCTGAGGGGCAGTTGCAATTTTATTAGCTAGATAAAAAATCGCTTATGGTGCCAAATAAAGAGCTAAACCAGCCATTATGTTTCCGAAATATCTGTCTGGGAAACATCATAGAAAGCATTTGAACTGGGTGTAGGAAATGAGGAAGAACATTCATTTTGATAACAGCTTATTTGGCCGAGCCAGAATATTGGAAATGCCTCCATCTTTGAAGGTCTTGCTTAATTTTGTCAAACAAATGGACATAGTTCACGTTAAATACATGATCAAAGACACATGTAATGAAGATACTGAAATAGGGAAACGACCCCCGTGACCATTTAAAAGGAATCCAGGATTTGCCCTCAGTATCAGGTATTTCCCTAAGACCTCCCATAGGCATGGCCTCCAACTTTGTAAAATTAATCTTATCGCCTGGAAAGGCAACAAGCGAATCAATGCATTGCATCACATGAAATACCGAAATTGCGAGATTTGACAAAAAACATAAGACCTTAATCTGCATATAATGCAATCTTTCGTGACTTCGATCCCACCTCTAGGGCAGATATGTTGGAATCCCTACGAATGGCCTCCGCCAGTGGCTCAATCCCCAACATAAACAACAATGGTGAAAGTTGTCAACCTTGTCGGCTGCCTGGAGAAATATTAATATTACTGATTAGTGAGAACCGTAGCCAGAGGATCGCATTAAATGACCCTCACCCACTTGATAAAAACTTTGCGTACACCAAACCATTCTAATGTACAGAAGAGATCCGGCCACTCAACCCAATCAAATGCCTTCTCTCATCTAAAGAGATCAATAATCCCTGGACATATTCTTGTTGACACTATTGGATCATATTGAGTAAATTCTTAACATTGCAGGACGATCTGCGGCCCTTTATAAAGCCGGTTTGGTTCTCTTTGGTAAGGGAAGGCAGCAAAGATTCCACCTTAATGCACGGATCTCAGACAGGATTTTGAGACCAACATTTAAAAATGAGATTGGCGTGTAAGAAGCACCATTCTCCGGGGTCTTCCTTTCTTCAGCATCAGAGAGATATGAGCCTCTATTAAGGATGGAGAGAGGGGTTCCTGACTGTATGAGTGACAGAACACGTTAAACATCAGCCCTGACAATAGGTTTATAAATTATTTATAAAGTTCACCAGAAAATCCGTCAGGAACGTGCGCCTTTACATTCTGAAGCTGCTTCACACCCTCCTGTGCTGACAATCGTGCATTAAGGCACAAAACTTCTTCAGGCATTACTCCTGGAAGACCCAGGTTCTTGAAAAATGACTCCATCTTAATCCATCTATCCTAAAAATGTTCAGTCTGAAATAATTCGATGAAAAATCTCGGGCAGGAGACATTAATCTTTTGGAATTGAAGGTAA
>NW_025211415.1:0-5701 GCF_004010195.1 Chiloscyllium plagiosum
ATCAATCACATGCACAGTCTGACTCACTCGTCAGTCACACGCATGGTCTGCTCTGACTCTTCAGTCACATGCACAGCCTGACTCTCACTCTTCAATCACACGCACGGTCTGACTCTCAATATTCAGTCACACAATGTCAGTCTCCCACAGTCGCACTTGACAAATTGATCTTACACATAGTCTAACGTTACACCACTTTGGTCACACATACCATCTAATTTGACAAGGTCGCAAACACAGTCTGAATGCAACATTCTGGATAACACGCACGAATTGACTTGACACAGTCTCAGTCACATGCTCAGTCTCACTTTACACAGTCTCGGTCACATGCAGGGTCTGTCTTGATACAGTCCCAGTCAGAAGCACAAACTGATTTGAGACAGTCTTAGTTGCACGCACAAATATACTTGATAAAGTCTGTGTGACACGCAAGCACTGCCTTGACAGAGTCTCTTTCACACTCCCAGTCTGATCTGACACTGCCTTGATCACACGCATGTTCAGGCTTGACACAGTTCAGGTCTCAAGCATTTTCTAACTTGGCACAATCTCGTTTACACGCCTGGTCTGACTTGGCACAGTCACATTCACACGCACGGTCTGACATGACAGTCAATCACACTAACAGTCTAACTTGATAGAATCTCAGTCACATACACGATCTGACTTGATAGATTCTGAGTCACAGATTCGGTCGGACTTTACACTATCTCGTTCACACACACACCAACTTAGACTTGACACAGTCTCAGTCGCATGCACAGCCTGATTTGACGCAATCTATGACACTTACATGGTCTGACTTAACATTCTTGGTTTCACGCATGGACTGGCTTAACACCGTCTCTGTCAGACACGCCACCTGACCTGATTCAGTCACATCCACAATCTGACTTTTAATAATCTGGGTGACACGTAATTGACTGATTTGACACAGTCTTGGTCACATACTCGAACTGACTTCGCACAGTCTCCGCCACACGCTCAGTCTGACTTGACACAGTCGCACAGACGTGCACAATCTGACTTGACACAGTCTCTGTTATACACATGGTATGACATAACGTAGTGTCAGTCACACGCACTGACTGTTAACACTGTCTCAGTAGCATACAGTCTGAAATGATGCAGTCGCTTATACAGTCTGACTAAACTCAGTCGCACTCACATAGTCTTACTTGGCATAGTTTCAGTCATATGCCTGGTATATCTGACACAGTCTGTGTGACATACATGAACTGACTTGTTAGTGATTGGGTGAATCACTCAGTCCGACTTGACACAATCTCTGTCATACGGAAGGACTGACTTGAAACAGTCACCCTCCCTCCCTTTCTCCCATTCCAGGAGAAACAGCTTGCAAAAACACAGAGATGGCCAAGCCAGGCGGTGCAGTGTCCGCTAAACTTTCCCTCTTCCCCCTTCTCCAAGCCATGAAAGGAGGATCATAGCACGAGCCGGAGAGGAATAGGGCGACTCGTCAGGAGACTCTGAAACATCCATATTCCAACAAGACAGTAACGATCAATATTCAGTGAAGCACAATTCTCACTTTAAACCCACTGTCAGTTCCATTTCCCCGGTACAACTTTGAAGCCGTGGCAATGATGTCATCTCCCTTTTGTGTCCAGCTGGTACAAATGGAATCTCTACAATCTCGGTGAGCAGGTCGGAGAGGTCACAACACATAGTCCATCCCACCTCACCCCCACTCCTAGGAATGGAGCACGGATGTTCTCTCCTACATTTAATCCTGTAAACAGAACATATGCTGAAACTAATTTGCGATATTTACTGGTCTCCCCACTTTTGCTCACATCTTCAATAATCTGTGCTCCTCTATACACAGGGCCCTCTGTTCCTGCACCTCCTTTATAACAGTACACCCTTTTTTTATATTGTATTTCATTGTTTTTCAGACCAAAGTCACCTGTAAAGGTCCTCATCTGCCAGAGACCAAAGTCACCTGTAAAGGTCCTCATCTGCCAGATATCTGAATTTTGAACAACTTGTTGTTGTCCCTTTGGAGTTCAGTAATAAGATCTATTCGTGATTATGCACCTCCTTTATAACAGTACACCCTTTTTTATATTGTATTTCATTGTTTTTCAGACCAAAGTCACCTGTAAAGGTCCTCATCTGCCAGATATCTGAATTTTGAACAACTTGTTGTTGTCCCTTTGGAGTTCAGTAATAAGATATATTCGTGATTATTCAAGGCGTAAAGTGTGCCTACAGGATTTCTTTCCCCAATGTTGCAGACGGTAGATAATTGATATTTACTCGGACAATCATAGCCATACATTTAAGGATGTTTACACTGTACATCGATGGTGGAACACATGCACTAAACATCCTGCATATGAGGCAATTACTTTAATTTTTGTGACACAATGAAAAATGTATCGTTCAGTAAAATTAACCAAATTTTAAGAAATCCATAATGCGCTGAAAGGTGCCACTTAAAACGTGACCCAAAATCTGGCATGTTTTAGGTCTTGTGTCGTGGGTAGCCCTTCTGTCTCTGAGCCTGAGCTCTGGATTTGATTCCAGTGCCCTAATTTCTGTGGTAGTGTCTCTAGCTCTGGACCAGATGGTCTGGATTCACGTCTTTTCCGTGTGGAGCTGAGTCACAGCATGTCTGAACAGGATAAGAAACATACGTAATGAAGAATCTTGCAGATTCCGGGGCTATTGCCTCGTGGTGATAGTGTCCCGACCTCCGGGCACAAAGTTCTAGACTCACAATGTGTTTAAACAAATTGATGACAGTGATTTTCGAATCGTGATTTGATTGAGAGGGAAGGGGGTCAGGAGTGAATTTCAGAATTCAGGTGCAGGATGACTGAAAGTCTATGTATTTGCATTGATTGGAGTCAATGTTGCAAATAATAGAGATTTTTAAAAATCACAAAATGCATGAATACGGTGATTGTTCAAGATGTTTTCCCCTGTGCGGGGCAGTCCAAAACTAGAGGACATAGGTTTAAAGACAGAGGGGAAAGATTTAGAAGAGACATCAGGGACAACTCTTTTCATGCAGAGATTGGTGTGTGCATGGAATGAACTTCCAGGCGATTATGGTGCAGTCTGGTAGAATTAGAACATTTAAAAGGCACATGCTGCCAGACCTTCCGGGCTTTTCATCAATTTCTGTATTCCTTAAAGAATAAGATGCAGTCACATTAACACAGATATTCTGAATACATGACACGTTTTATTTTTAAATTACGCAGGCACATACAAATATACCTTCGAACCAATTATTTCTATTTTTCAAATAACGAAATGGCTCTGCATCTCACTACAGCAACGATGAATTACATGGGGTAAGGGAATTTGACGGAGTCATAATTCGGACGATGTTCAAGGAGACCAATGATCATTGTGGTTTAGGATAACAATATTGTGTGATTCACTCAGAGAGGGAGATAATGGAATCTGCCTGAGAAGGAGCGGAAACTTGCACTCGCTCTCCTTCCTTGTTCCTCAGCACAGCAATGTATGCAAGCGGGGGAAAGTAAACCCTCAATTTCTCCTCGAAGATTTCAACCTACTGCGAATCCTCTTACAAGGATGCCTTCCTTGAAGAAGCTCTCTGCCTCTCTCTACAAAGATTTCAGTGAGTCCCTCTCTCACTGCACACCCCAGGTCATCTCCTCTGCACAGAAGCTCTTCAGCCACATTCTGAAGCAGACTCGTTACCACAGCCATATCTCCTTTCTCAGCACCTGCCTACGGAACCGACTGATCCCCCATGGACTCCAGATCACCTTCAGACCAACACAATTTGGACCCAACCAGGACTACCAGTACCTGCAACAAATCCGCAGCCTCCAGCAACGGACCTCCCTCCGGATCCTCCACTCCACGCTTGCAGCCATGCGCCGGTACCTACATTCCCTGCAACTCGACCTACCCCAGCTCAGGACAACTCTCTCTCACAGGACAACTGTGTGGGTGGAATTGAGGAACCACAAAGGCAAAAAAACGTAATTGGAGTTGTGTATAGACCTCCTAACAGTGGTCAGGACCAGGGACGCAACATGTACCGGGAAATAGAGAAGGCATGTCAGAAAGGCAAGGTTACATTGATCATGGGAGACTTCAATATGCAGGTGGACTGGGTAAATAATTTTGTTAGTGGATCTAAAGAAAGGGAATTCATGGAATGCTTACAGGATGGCTTTTTGGAACAGCTTGTCATGGAGCCCACAAGAGAGCAGGCTATTCTGGACCTAGTGCTTTGCAATGAACCAGACTCTATAAAAGATCTTAAAGTAAGGGAACCCTTAGGAAGTAGCGACCATAATATGATAGAGTTCAGTCTGGGGTTTGAAAGGGAGAAGGCAAAATCGGATGTAATGGTGTTACAGTTGAATAAAGGTAATTATGAGGGCATGAGAGAGGAACTGACTAAAATAGACTGGAAGCAGAGGCTAACCGGGAAGACAGTAGAGCAAAAATTGCAGGAGTTTGTAGGTATAATTGAGGACACTGTACAGAGGTTCATTCCCAAGAAAAGAAAGATTAACCGGGGAGGGATTAGACAACCTTGGCTGACAAAGGAAGTCAGGAAATGTATTAAAGAAAAAGAGAGATCCTATAAAGAGGTTAAGAACAGTGGGAAATCAGAAGATTGAGAGGGATACAAAAGCAAACAGAGAATAACAAAGAGTGTAATAAGAAAGGAGAGGATCAAATATGAAGGTAGGCTAGCCAGTAATATTAGAAATAATAGTAAAAGTTTCTTTCAGTACATAAGAAACAAACGACAGGCAAAAGTAGACATTGGGCCACTTCAAACTGATGCAGGAAGCCTAGTGATGGGAGATAAGGAAATAGCAGGAGAACTTAACAAGTACTTTGCGTCAGTCTTCACAGTGGAAGACATGAGTAATATCCCAAAAATTAAAGGGTGTCACGGGGCTGAGTTGAGTATGGTTGCCATTACGAAAGAGATAGTGCTAGAAAAATTAAAAAGTCTTAAAATTGATAAATCTCCTGGCCCCGATGGGATACACCCTAGAGTTCTGAGAGAGGTGGCTGAGGAAATAGCAGAGGCATTGGTTGAAATCTTCCAAGAGTCACTGGAGTCAGGAACGGTCCCGGATGATTGGAAGATGGCTGTTGTAACCCCCTTGTTTAAGAAAGGATCAAGGCAAAAGATGGAAAATTATAGGCCAACCAGCTTAACCTCGGTTGTTGGTAAAATTCTAGAAACCATCATTAAGGATGAGGTTTCTAAATTCTTGGAAGAGCAGAGTCTGATTAGAACAAGTCAACATGAATTTAGTAAAGGGAGGTCATGCCTGACAAACCTGTTGGAATTTTTTGAAGAGGTAACAAGTAGGTTAAGACCAGGGAAACCCAGTGGATGTGGTCTATCTAGACTTTCAAAAGACCTTTGATAAGGTGCCACACGGGAGGCAGCTGAGCAAGGTGAGGGCCCATGGTGTTCGAGGTGAGCTGCTGGGATGGATTGAGGATTGGCTGTCTAACAGAAGGCAGAGAGTTGGGATAAAAGGTTCTTTTTCAGAATGGCAGCCGGTGACGAGCGGTGTCCCGCAGGGTTCGGTGCTGGGGCCACAGCTGTTCGCATTATATATTAACGATTTGGATGAGGGAACCGGGGGCATTCTAGCGAAGATTGCCGATGATACGAAGTGAGGTGGACAGGCAGGTAGTACGGAGGAAG
>NW_025211415.1:10013-12691 GCF_004010195.1 Chiloscyllium plagiosum
GGGGGAAATTGTGGTCCTTGAAGAAGGAGGCCATCTGTGTTGTGCGTTTTTGGAACTGGTCCTCTTGGGAGCAGATGCGGCGGAGTCGAAGGAATTGGGAGAATGGGTTGGCGTTTTTACAGGGGGCAGGATGGGAGGTGTAGTCCAGGTAGCTGTGGGAGTCGGTTGGTTTGTAGTAGATGTCCGTGTTGATTCGGTCGCCTGAGATAGAAACAGAAAGGTCTAGGAAGGGGAGGGCCTGCAGTCTTCTTCTTGACCTCTCCGCCTCCATCCTACTCCGACCTATCACCCTCACCTTGACCTCTTTCCACCTATCACATTTCCAACGCCCCTCCTCCAAGTCCCTCCTCCCTACCTTTTATCTTCTCCTGCTGAACACTCTCTGCTCATTCCTGAAGAAGGGCCTGTGCCCGAAACGTCGAATCTCCTGTTCCCTGGATGCTGCCTGACCTGCTGTGGTGTTCCAGCAATAAAGTTTCAACCTCAATCATCTTTACCCCTCGTGGAGGATTCCACCTCAGAATTCATTGGTTTCTTCTCATTGCCTGAAGCAAAATGAATTCAGCCAAATCCAACTGTAAGAGGAACATAATTCCATGTCCAGCAGCTTGTGTGAGCGGAATAATGTCAGTAGCAGAAGAACATTTTGAACGATATCTCATGTTTCCTTTCGTCATGAGTTCACTTAACATTTGGACAACGTTCTTCCCAGTTAAAACAGTAGCAATATTGTTTCTCGGTTTGTGTGTGTGTGCCTGGGTGTGTATGTAGTGTTTTTTTTAAGAAAGGGAAGTATTGCTCACATATTTACAATATCCAGATTGTCATTCATCTTTCTACCGTAGTTTAAATATCTTTGCTTTGGATAATAAATGTGCTATATTCGCAGATTAAAGGAAACTGATTGGATCCTAAAATTGACCCTGACCCAGTCTGAGATCGATATCGTCAGACACGAAACCAATCTCTGTCCATTTAAAATGTGTCGTGAACACTGGAGGAGTAGGAGTACAAAAGGAAACGGTGACCAGATAAGCAGGAGAAGTATAGGCCAGTGAGCCTGACGTTAGTGCTGCATAAATTGTGCGTGGGGTTTTAAGGGAAAGTATTTCCGTGCACCTGGGAAGGCGAGAACTGATTAGAGATAGTCAAAATGGCTTTTTGCAGTGGAAATTATGTGTCGTTAATATGATGGAGTGTTTTGAAATAGTGATACAGTACATTGATGAAGGCAGTTTGTCAGACTTTGTCTAAATATACTTCAGGAACGTGAGCATAAGATTCGATTGGTAGACAAATTAAGACGGTTATGCAAGGGGAACTCGCTAATGTGATTCAAATTGGCTTGAAGGTAGACGATTATTTTTTGCAGTTTAGAGGCCTGTGATCAGCGGTGTGCCACAAGAATCAGTACTGAGTTCACTGCTTTTCATCATTCATACAAAGGATTTGTATGTGAATATCTGATGCACAGAGAGTAAGTGTACAGATTACATCAAAAAGGTCGTGCAGTGCATATCTCAGAACACAATGGGACGACAAACAGATGGACCAATGGGGCAAGGAGTGGCAGATTAAGTTTCATTTCGAGAAGTATGACGTTTTGCATTTTGGAAAGGCAAACCAGGGCAGGAATTGTACATTTAATGGTGAAGTCTTGGAGAGTGCAGCAGAACAAATCGGTTATGTCATTGTGCATAGAAGTGGGATGGCATGTTGCTCCTCTACAGCACGTTGGTAAGGCCAATTTAAGAATACTGTGAATAGTTGGTTTTCTTCTGCTGAAGGAAGAATGTTGTTAAATTTGAGACTGTACAGAAAACAAACAACATCCTTGCTTCGAGACAAGAGGTTTTGAGCTGTAGGGAGAGGCTGGATAGTTTAAGTTTAAAAAAAAAACCTGCTGTGTCGGTTGCAGAGGGGCGACATTACAGAGGTTTACAAAACCATTGGAGGCATGGATAATCTGAATAGCCAATATCTGTCTCCTAATGAAAGAGGGCAACTTTGTTGGCTGCCATTGTCAATACTAAAATTGTCAGATCTTATACCATTCGTGAAATTCGCTGCTTTTGCGTCACTATATAACACTGCCACCCACCTGGCGAAGACCCCTCCAAGACCAAACCATTAAAGGACATAAAAGGCGCACATCCACTCCATCCGGTCAAGTGCTTTCTCTGCATCCAGGGAGACCCCCGAGCCTGGAATCGAACCTTGCTGGCACACTGGAACCATATTTAGCACTCTTCCAATATTATCAGTGAACCTACGGCCCCTTATAAAAATCGTCCTCTTTCACAATGGACCTTCAAAGCCAGCGTTTTCGACAAAATTTTAAAGTCCACGTTTATTACTGAAATAGGCACATACAAAGTGCCATCCTCTGGGACTTTCCCTCTCTTGAGAATAAGATGAATATTTCCTTCTCTCAGAGAGGATGGGAGGCAGTCCTGACTGTACGAATAATTGTACATATCCAACACTGGCCCAGCCAGCATGTCTATGAACTCCTTCTAAACCTCACTCTGAAAGTCCATCTGGGCCGGGGGCTTTACCACTCTGGAGCTGTATCTCTGATTATCAGAGCGGCAGTCTAAAGAGACGCCTTCTCTGAACTTACACCTGGGAGGTCCAAATTCTTAATAAAGGACTCCATCGTCGCCAATCAGTCCTCC
>NW_025211415.1:14678-17440 GCF_004010195.1 Chiloscyllium plagiosum
AGCTTCACATCTGTTTTAGTTGGGATAAGGAAGATGCAGGTACAGAATTAAAGAAGATGGACTGGGAAGCTCTCGAACAAATTGATATAAGATGCAAGTTGGGATTGAAGATTTTGGATAATGTAAAGTCCAGATGAGTTGTATCGCACGATGCTATTGGAGACAAGAGAGGAAATGTCCTGACGGAAATGTATTAGTCGAATCTGACCACACAAGGGAGGTGCTAGAGGACTGGAGAACAGCTATGTGGTCCCAAGTTACTGGAAAGGTGGTAGAGATAGACCAGTGTCTGGTGGTGTACCACAGCGAGCAGTGCAGTGTATCAAATTATTTGTGGAATTCATAAATGATGTAAATGTGAAAGTGGAGGGGGTGGTGGGGGCTGAGCTTAATAAGTAATTTTGTGTTTGACACAAAGATTGGCCAGGTGGTTGACAGTGAGGAGGAAGGCCTTATGTTACGGGAAGATACAGGTGGAATGGTCAGATGGTCAGATAAATGGCAGATAGAATAGAACCCTGATAAATATGAGGTGATGCACTTTGTAAGAAGGAACCAGACAGGGGAGAATTCAATGAATAGCAGAACACTAGGGAGGTCAGAGGGTTTTTCTCCACACATCCCTGAATGTGACTGGACAGTGTAATAGCCAGTTGAGAAATCACACGGGAAATTCATCGAGGCGACACAATATGAGTTAAACATGCCATTGGTTAGGCCATAGATAGAATACTGTGTGCAGTTCTGGCAGCCACAATACAGCAAGTGTTTTGGTTTCTCAGTAACATCAGAAACTATTGGGGTCTCCACAGAGTTGGAAGCTTCAGTGGAGGTCTCCTGGCTGCAACTCTCTCTAAATTTTCACTTGATTTGTTTCCCTCCTCGATTGGAGAACTGCATCTAAGAATCTGTCTGATCTTTCCTTTTTGCCAAGTATCACAACACTTAATTATTAATAGAATCTAGGCAAACGCCTTCAAATATTTTTGAGGAGCACCTAATGTGCCTGTGTGTCCGTGTGGGTTTGTGTGCATGTGTTGTCTCTGTGTGTGTCCCAGTGTCCTGCCCTGTACTCCATGTTGGAGAGTGGGGTTTTAGCAGCTTTGAGGCACATCTTTGTAACTTGCTCTTTGCCGATCCATTGAACGCCTGTGTTAATCATTCTCTGCTGCTCATGTGCTCGGTATCATGAGGAATCGCCCCAACTGTTAATGATTCAGACCAGGCTTCTCACTTGCATTTCACTGACATTTGACTTAACTCTAGTTTTTGTACGTTCGTGGATGTGCTGGGGATGGTTTCCTGGAGGTTATGTTTTAAACTGCTGTGGAAATTCAGGAAGACCAGAGGCTTTGGTGACCCAACGCTGAATGAAACATGCTGACTGTAGTTACAGCAACATGACCAACAAATTGAGCAGAGGCTGCAGAGAGGGGAATCTCTGTAAAATGGAATGAGGGCATTGCAATCAGAACAGTTATGGTTTTGAAGAATGTTGGAGCAGGATTGAATGGCACGCTCATGCAACTTATTCAGATATTTCTGTTAGTAACAAGCCGATTTCCCTTTTCTCCCAGTGTCCCAGACTAGTGGGTAGCGAGTCACCTCCTCCTGTTCCTGGGGAACAGAAATCTGGGGCCTCACTTGCCTCCACATTTCCCTGTATCCCAGTCTCGAGCAGTTGAGTGACGGCCTCCTGTTCCTGTGTCCCAGTATCGAGCAGTTGAGTGACTACCTCCTGTTCCTGTGTCCAATCTCGAACAGTTGAAAGACTGTCTCCTGTCCCTGTGTCCAAGAATCGAGCGGTTGAGTGACTACCTCCTGTTTCTCCCTGTTCCGGAGCAGCAGTTTGAATGCTCTGAATGATGTCACAAGGTTAAAAGAGGACTTGATAACAGGGAATTTCAAACTTGGAGCATCATTAGACAAAGGAATCTAGAAACTTCTCCACCAAACATTTTATGCAGCCCGTCTGTTATTTTATTCCCGCCTCCTTTTATAAACAGGGTGAAACATATACAACAGTGCATTGTTCTGACAATACTCCCACATACAGGGAAGACAGATTATAAAGATTAAAAGATTTATAGTTTATCCCTCAGCAATCCTCATCCATTCCATCCAAACTGAGGCTGCATAAATCTTTAAACCGTGTATTGGAAAGAATTAGTACAGTAAATGTCACACTTTAACATTACAGTCACTGACTACAGCCCTGCACCTTTCACCAAGATCTTCACCAGAAAGCGTGCGAGCTAGTTGACCACATGATGCGGAAATCCAGTTCTCTCCAGGATATTCCCCTTCCGGTTGGAAATTAATTTCCTTCTAAATGTTGACTACAAATCACACATTCAGGCTCAGTTTCAAGGCTTGCAGAGCGGATTACATTCCTGCTTTAGCTGAACATATTGAGGGTGCATTTGGCAGACAGAGGGATCCTGAGGCTGGGATTTGCTGTTCAGCTGGTGCCAGAGACGGACTCCCATAACAGTGAATGGGAGCTCGCTTTATAAAGAAAGGGGCCCAATTCACTAATTGTGTTGCAGCGAAATTGCGTTTAATAAACACACCTTATTGGATAATTCCCTGTATATTAAATATAAGATCAAAATTGATGGACCAAAGCGAATACAGTAGTTCCGATATTGTATGTTCCGATGTTTAAACATACTGAAGGATACGAACACTGTGTGAGGGAAACTGAATTGAGGATATTTTCACCATGAACTAGAATGGAGGATGCTCAGTGTGTTGAATGA
>NW_025211415.1:19341-19612 GCF_004010195.1 Chiloscyllium plagiosum
CCCTACCATAGATCAGCTTGATGTTAATGGTAGGCTGAGGGATTCTTCTGTGGAAAATGTTACGGATTGTAGTTGAATACAATTCTGCTGCTGCTGTGATTCTACCGCACCACATGAATGACAACTTTGAGCTCCAATATTTCCAATTCAATTCTACTGACTATCCCCCAGTTCACACCAAGACCCATTCATCCATCAGCCATGTACTCAGTGTCTTAAACTGGTTTCTGATGTGGTAACACTTCCATTTTCCTATTCTCATTCTGCTCTC
>NW_025211415.1:19765-23019 GCF_004010195.1 Chiloscyllium plagiosum
AAACTTGTTCTGAGCCTATTCATTTCTGGAGAAACTCAACAGGTCTGGTATCATCTCCAGAGACAGAGTAACAGAGTTAGAGTTTCAAGTCCAGTATGACACTTCTTCAGAACTGAAAAGGATTGGAAAATGAGCTTTATAATTCCTTGACAGATATGGGGAGTGGGTTGACGGGTAAAAGAGGGTGCGGCAAAAGATAAACATGCTTTTAGTAGTGAGGAACGGGAAGATCATGTGAAGTAGCCTAATAATTAAAAGGTGAATGGGGAAAAGGCGTTCTGTCTACTGAGTGAACGATAAAGAAGATACAACCACACAAGGTCATAGGAAGACCAGGAGGGAGAATGTACGGTAACTGCAGAACAGTTATAATGGGATCAGACTGTGAAGTTGTGAAATTGTACATTACCTCCTCCAGGATGTAACGTACAAAAGTGTAAAGTGAGGAGATACTCGAGCTTGGATTGTGCTTCCTTGGAACGTTGCAGCAGCACAGGGCCGAAAGGTTAGCATGACAGCAAGGTAGGTTATTGAAATGGGAAGCAATGAGAAGGTCAGGATTATTTCCACAGACAGAGTGGGAGTGTTCCTCAAAGCAATCTCTGTTTGGTCTCGCCAATATCGAGAGACTGCATTGTGAGCAGCAATGATAGGAGACCATATTAAAAGTTTTCAATTGAAATGCTTCTTCATCTGGAAGGTATGTTTGATGCCTTGGACAGTGAGGAGGGAAGAGGTGAATGAACAAGTGTTTCAGCTTCTGCAATTGTATGGGAAGGTGCCATGGGGGAGTGGGGAAGTGTTCTGGGTGATGGAGGGGGCAGAGAGGGAACGGTTCCTGCGAAATACTGACAGTGGGCGGGAGGGGAAGATCTGATGGCGCTGACCAGTTGGAGATGGTGGAAATGGCGTATGATGATTATGGGAATGTGGATTCGAGTGAAGGAAGAAGTGTGGACAAGGAGGAATCTATCATTGTTCTGGGATAGAGGGAACGGATTGAGGGCAACACCGTGGGGGATGGGACAGTGACAGCTGAAGTCCCTGGCCACCAGAGTTAGGGGATTTCTGGTTTGAAGGAAAGTGAGGTCACGTTAGACGCAGCTCACAGGAATGTGGCATCATCAAACAGAAATAACAGAGATGGAGAAACCTGGAGAATGGAGTCAGCTTCCGCTGATCATCTGTTCAGCCACACGCAGAAGTCCCTCCTGAATGATTGAAAAGAACCAGACATCTAATTTGAGGATTTCTGCCTCATGTCTGGTCTGAAGTGGAATGTGAAAATAGATCCAGAGGATGGTCAGTGAGTATACCTGAGCAGACATTCCCACTTCACCTGAAACTCTTTGATCAAGCCTACCTACTCTGCTGTAGCATCAAGCTGCGTTTTGTGCTGCCACTTTGCTCTAGTCTCAGAATGGCATGGCCTCTCCATTCATGCTGTTATACACCTCCCATTCACATCTCATTCTGGAAAGTTTCCTTCTTGGCGTAAACCTTATTGCAAACACCCCTCCCCCTTTGCACTGAATTCACACTGTAATCCAAATTTCAAAACGTATACTCAGCCTTCATCTCACTCTGCTAAAGGTCGACGCTAACCGTGTGGTACAAGAATTCCCCTTCTTATATGATTCAGACCACAGATGCGCTTTCTCTGTAGAGATCATCACACGATTTGGACAAAGCAATTCAGGTGTTTGACCTCTTATTGGTACTCGTAACAGTTTCCTGTTGCCTTAGTAGAAAAAACAAATCACAGTAGGAAGTTTGGGCTGAATGTTATTTACCTGTCTTTTGAATACTGTTTCAAATTTGCAGTGCTTATCTTTAAATGTTTGTTCGTGAAGTTAGTGACAGATAGCGTGTAGGAGGTTGAGGGATGATATTGTAGAAGTTTATAAAATCATGAGAGATTTGAATTGAGTGACCAGCCAAGGTCTTTTCCACGGGATGGGGGAGTTCAACCATATAAGGCATAGGTTTAAGGTGAAAGACGGAAGATTTGAAATGGATGAAGGGTCAATGTTTTCACACAGAGGGTGATGTGTGTACATGGAATGAGCTGTCAGAGGAAGAGTGGGAGATGCAAGTACAGCTACAACATTTAAAACTCATTAGGACAAACATATGAATGGGAAAAGCGAAGAGGCATATGAACAAAATGCAATCAGTTTGGATTAGTTTAGTTTGGAAAACCTGGTCAGCAAGGACAAGCTGGGCCAAAGGGTCTGTTTGTGCACGATATGACTGTATGAATCTAGAAACTGAAGAAAAGGGGAGAAGAGCCATAATGTAGTAAATTGGCAAGAAATACAAAAACAAACAGCATGCGCTTTTCAGCGCATATAAAAAAAATCAAGATGAGTGTGTGACCTTAGGTGAAATTAAGGGAGAAAAGTATATTGAGGATAATTAGAGGGTGTGACTGAAGAATTGGCTACAGGGAGCAGACAGATAATTTACACCCATGTTTTACATCTTTCCTCACAGGGGAAGGCACAGTACGTATTTCAAAGATGTAAACAAAATGGCAATAGGAGGGATGATCTGGAAACGTCTAGAACAAATGGAACAAGGATTTTTCAAACAGATAAGACTAAGAGTAGACAGGCCAGCAGTAATTCATAGCTGGTTTTAAAAGAAATGGTCACAGTCTTGGGATCATGGCGCCCTCTTTATCAGATGTTAGTTCTGCTGTATATTAATGTAAGCAGTAAGTGCGGTAGCTTGAATGGGTTGTCATCAGGTTTAGGTACACATGGTTCCGACCGTGGCATATTCATCCACACTCATCACTGAACCGGAGATCGGCTTTATTGTAATGGTAGACTGAGAGATTATATTGTGGTTGAATATAATTCTGCTGCTGCTGCTACTACAGCTGCTATGATTTGCCGTATTTCAATTATGTAAACAAAATGGCAATAGGAGGGATGATCTTGAAACGTCGAGAACAAATGGAACAAGGATTTTTCAAACAGATAAGACTAAGAGTAGACAGGCCAGCAGTAATTCATAGCTGGTTTTAAAAGAAATGGTCACAGTCTTGGGATCATGGCGCCCTCTTTATCAGATGTTAGTTCTGTTGTATATTAATGTAAGCAGTAAGTGCGGTAGCTTGAATGGGTTGTCATCAGGTTTAGGTTCACATGGTTCCGACCGTGGCATATTCATCCACACTCATCACTGAACCGGAGATCGGCTTTATTGTAATTGTAGACTGAGAGATTATATTGTGGTTGAATACA
>NW_025211416.1:0-2573 GCF_004010195.1 Chiloscyllium plagiosum
CGGGATAACAATACCAGGAAAACTAGACCGGGAAAACAATACTGGGATAACAATTTCAGGATAACGATATCGGGGTAACTATACCGGGATAGCAATACCGGGATAACTAGACCGGGATAACAATACTGGAATAACAATACTGGGATAACTATTCCGGGATAGTGATACTGGGATAACTATACCGGAATAACAATACCAGGATTACAATACCGGGATAACAATACCGGGATAGCAATTCTGGGATAACTATACCGGGATAACTATACCGGGATAACTAGACCGGGATAACAATACCGGGAAAACAAAACCGGGATAACTATACCGGGAAAGCAATATTGGGATAACAATACCGGGACAACTATACCAGAATAACTAGACCGGGATAACAATACCGGGATAACAAAACCGGGATAACTATACTGCGATAGCAATACTGGGATAACAATACCGGGATAACTATACCGGAATAACAATACCGGGATACCAATACCAGGATAACTATACTGGGATAAAAATACTGGGAAAACTACCGGGATAACAATACCGGGACAACAATACCTGGATAACAACACTGGGATAGGTATACTGGGATAACAAAACCAGGATAAATATGCCAGGATAACAATACCGGGATAACAATGCCGGGGTAACTATGCCGTGATAACAATACCAGGGTGACAATACCTGGATAACAATACTGGGATAACAACACCGGAATAACTATACCATGATAACAATACCGGGGTAACAATACCGGGATAACAAAACCGGGATAACAATACTGTGATAGGTATGCCAGGATAACAATACCGGGATAACAATAACGGAATAACAATACTGGGATAATAATACCGGCGTAACAATACCGGGATAACAATACCGGGGTAACAATACCGAGGTAACAATACCGGGATAACTAGACCGGGATAAGAATAAGGGGATAACAATACTGGAATATCAATACTGGGACAACAATACCGGGATAACTATACCGGGAAAGCAATGCTAGGATAACAATACCAGGATAACAATACCGGGATAACAGTACTGGGATAACTATACCGGGATAACAATACCGGCATAACTATACCAGGGTAACAATACTGGGATAACAATACCGGGATAACTGCACCAGGATAACAATTCCAGGGTAACAATATTGGGATAACAATACCGGGACAACAAAACTGGGATAACAATACTGGCATAACAATACTGGGATAATAATACCGGGGTAACAATACCGGGACAACAATACTGGGATAGGTATGCCGGGATAACAATACCGGAGTAACAATACCAGGATATCAATACCGGGGTAACAATACCAGGGTAACAATACCAAGATAATAATACCAGGATAACAATACCGAGATAACAATACAGGGGTAGCAATACTGGGATAACAATACCGAGATAACTATACCGGGATAACTATACCAGGATAACTATACCGGAATAACAATGCCCTTATAGACACACAGACTCCCACACATGCACCCCCTCACAGATTTAAGACACTCTGCACTCACTGCACACACACACACACACACACTACCCCAGACAGACACACACACAGACAGACAAAGACCCACATGCACACATATATATTGTGTGTGGTGAATTTTTTTGGTACTTTCAGAGTTACATTGCACTTTGCTCAAAAACCACAGAGATTCATGTCGAACTCTGAGCTCAAAAACTGCACGAATTTATGTCAAACTCTATTATTTCACTTGTTAGATTAGAATCAATCTAAACATCATGGCATAGACAGAGAACACAGGGGACCAATACATTCAACATATTGTCTCGCTATCACCATTGTTAACAGCTAACCTGAGAATGCAACTTTTTTAAAAAAAGGGTTTTGTGATTTACACATGAAAGAAGTGAAACTATCACTGTATTCTAACAGATGAAAGGCTTAACAGGCAATCAATTTTTCAATATATAATTTCAGTTACATCACACTGCAAATTTTTGCTATAAATTCTGTGTTACGATCGAGCCCTCCACAATCACCTGATGAAGGAGCGTCGCTCCGAAAGCTAGTGTGCTTCCAATTAAACCTGTTGGACTCTAACCTGGTGTTGTGTGATTTTTAACTTTGTACACCCCAGTCCACCACCGGCATCTCCGAATCGAGATAATAATACTGGGATGATTATACCGGGATAACAATACCGGGATAACAACACCGGGATAACGATACCGGGGTAACAATACTGGGATAACAATACAGAGATAACCATACCGGGATAACTATACCGGGATAACAATACCGGGATAACAACACCGGGATAACAATACCGGATAACAATACCAGGATAACAATACCGGATAACAATACCAGGATAACAATATCAGGTTTAGGCCGGAGTGCCTCTTCGTAGGATATGTGGAACAGTCCATCTTCCGCAGCTACACTGGCACCACCCCCCACCTTTTCCTCCGCTACATCGATGACTGTATCGGCGCTGCCTCGTGCTCCCACGAGGAGGTTGAACAGTTCATCCACTTTACCAATACCTTCCACCCCGACCTCAAATTCACCTGGACCGTCTCAGACT
>NW_025211416.1:3748-14579 GCF_004010195.1 Chiloscyllium plagiosum
AACAATACCGGGATAACTATACTGGGAGAACAATACCAGAATAACAATACCGGAATAACAATACCGGGAAAACTATACCGGGATAACTACTCCGGGATACCTATACCGGTATAACAATACTGGGAGAACAATACCGGGATAACTATACTGGGATAACAATACTGGGATAACTATACCGGGTAACAATACCGGGATAACAATACTGGGAGAACAATACCGGGATAACTATACTGGGATAACAATACCGGGATAACTATACCGGGTAACAATACCGGGATACCAATATTGGGATAACAATATCGGGATAACAATACCGGGATAACAATACCGGGATAACAAAACCGGGATAACAACACCGGAATAACAATACTGGGATAACAGTACCGGGATAATAATACTGGGATGATTATACCGGGATAACAATACCTGGATAACAACACCAGGATAACAATACCGGGGTAACAATACCGGGATAACAATACCAGGAGAACAACACCAGGATAACTGTACCGGAACAACTATACCGGAATAACAAAGCCAGAATAAGAATACCGGGATAACAATACCAGGGTAACAATACTGGGATAACAAAATCAGGATAACAATACCGGGATAACAACACCGGGATAACTATACCAAGATAACAATACCAGGATAACAATACCGGGATAACAATACAGGGATAACAACACCGAGATAACAACACCGGAATAACAATACAGGGAGAACAGTATTGGGATAACGATACCGGGATAACAATACTGGGATAAGTATGCCAGGATAACAATACCGGGGTAACAGTACCGGAATAACAATACCGGGGTAACAACACCGGGGTAACAATACTGGGATAACAATACCGGATAACAATACCGGGATAACTACACCGGGATAACTGTACCAGGATAACAATACCAGGGTAACAATACCGGGATAATAATACCAGGATAACAATACTGGGATAACAATACTGGGATGATTATACCGGGATATCAATATCGAGTAACAATATTGGGATAACAATACTGGGATAACAATACCAGGATAACAACACCAGGATAACAATACCAGGGTAACAATACTGGGATAATAATACTGGGATGATTATACCGGGATAACAAAACCAGGGTAACAATAATGGGTAACAATATTGGGAGAACAACACCGTGATAACAATACCAGGATAACTATACCGGGATAACAATACCGGGATAACAACACCGGGATAACAATACCGGGGTAACAATACTGGGATAACACCAGGATAACTATACCGGGATAACTACACAGGGATACCTATACCGGGCTAACAATTCCGGGATAACTATACCAGGATAACAATACCAGGATAACAACACCAGCATAACAATACCGGGGTAACAATACCGGGATAACAATACAGTGAAAACAATATCGGGACATCAATACCGGGATAACAAAACCAGGATAACTATACCGGGATAATTACACTGTGACACCTATACCGGGATAATAATACCAGGATAACTATACCGGAATAACAATAACGGGATAACAAGACCAAGATAACAAAACCGGGATATCAATACCGGGATAACAATGCCGGGATACCAATACCGGGATTACAATAGCAGGATAACAATACCTGGATAACAATATTGGGATAAGAATATCGGGCAACAATACCGGGATAACAATACAGGGAGAACAACCCCGGGATAACAATACTGGGATAATAATACTGGAATGACTATACCGGGGTAACAATACCGGGGTAACAATACCGGGATAACAATACTGGGATAACAACACCGGGATAACTACTCCGAGATACCTATACCGGTATAACAATACTGGGAGAACAATACCGGGATAACTATACCGGGATAACTACTCAGAGATATCTATACCGGTATAACAATACTGGGAGAACAATACCGGGATAACAATACCGGGATAACCATACCGGGATAACAATACCAGGATAACAATACCAGGATAACAATACCGGGATAACAATACCGGGATAACAATAGCGGGATAACAACACCAGAATAACAATGCCGGGATAACAATACTGGGATAATAATACAGGGATGATTATACCGGAATAACAATGCCTGAATAACAATACCGGGATAACAATACCGGGATAACAACACCAGGATAACTATACCGGGATAACAATACTGAATAACAATACCGGGATATCAATACCGGGATAACTATACCAGAATAGTAATGCCTGAATAACAATACCGGGATAACAATACCGGGATAACAACACCGGGATAACCATACCGGGGTAACAATACCAGGGTAACAATACTAGAATAACACTGGGATAACTATACCGGGATAACTACACCGGGATAACAATATTGGGATAACAATACCGGGATAACAATACTGGGATGACTATACTGGGATAACAATATGGGATAACAAAACCGGGATAACAATATGGGATAACAAAACCGGGTTAACTATACCGGGATAACTAAACCGAGATAACAATACCAGGGTAACAATACCGGGATAACAATACTGGGATAACAACACCAGGATAACAATACAGGGATAACAAAACTGGGAAAACTAACCGGGATAAGAATAAGGGGATAACAATACTGAAATAACAATACTGGGACAACTATACTGGGATATCTATACCGGGATAACTATACCGGGATAGCAATGCCAGGATAACAAAACCGGGTTAACTATACTGGGAAAACTATACCAGGATAACTATACTGGGGTAACTATACCGGGTTAACTATACCGGGATAACAATACCGGGATAACAGTACTGGGATAACTCTACCGGGATAACAATACCAGAGTAACTATACCGGGATAACTATACCGGGATAACAGTACTGGGACAACTATACCGGGATAACAATACAGGTAAAACAATATCAGGATAACAATACTGGGATAACTATACCAGGGTAACAATACCGGGACAACAAAACCGGGCTAACAATACTGGGATAACAATACCAGGGTAACAATACGGGGATAATAATACCGGGATAACTGTACCAGGATAACAATACCGGGGTAACAATACCGGGATAACAATACTGGGATAATAATACTGGGATGATTATACTGGGATAACAACACTGGGATAACAATACCGGGATAACAATATTGGGATAACAATACCAGGAAAAGCAATACCGGGAGAAGAACACCGGGATAACTATACCCTGATAACAATACCGGAATAACAATACCGGGAAAACAATACCGGGATAACAATACTGGGGTGACAATACCGGGATAACTATACCGGGGTAACAATACCAGTGTAACAATACTGGGATAACACCAGGATAACTATATCAGGATAACTACACCGGGATACCTATACCGGTATAACAACACCAGGATAACAATACCGGGATAATAATACCGTGATATCAATACTGGGATAACAATACCGGAATAACAACACCAGTATAACAATACCGCGGTAACAACACCGAGATAACTATACCGGGGTAACAATACCGGGGTAACAATACTGGGATAACACCAGGCTAAGTATACTGGGAAACTACTCCGGGATACCTATACCGTGATAACAATACTGGGATAACAATACTGGGATAACAACACCAGGATAACAATACCGAGATTACAATAGCGGGATAACAAAGCCGGGATAACAACACCGGAATAACAATACTGGGATAACAATACTGGGATAACAACACCGGGATTACAATACTGGGATAACAATATCAGGATAACAAAACCGGGATAACAATACCGGGATTACAATAGCGGGATAACAATAGCGGGATAAGAATATCGGGATATCAATACTGGGATAACAAAACCGGGATAACAATACCGGGAGAACTATACCAGCATAACAACACCGGAATAACAATGCCAGCATAACAACACCGGGGTAACAATTCCGGGATAACAATATCGGGATAACAACCCCGGGATAACAATACCGGGGGAACAAAACCAGGATAACAATACCGGGGGAACAAAACCAGGATAACAATACCGGGGTAACAATACCGGGGTAACAACACCGGGATAACTATACCGGGATAACAATACTGGGATAACAATACTGGGGTAACAATACCGGGATAACAATACTGGGATGACAATACTGGGATAACAACACCGGGATAACAATACCGGGATAACTATACCGGGATAACAATACCTGGATAAGAATACCGGGATAACAATACTGGGATAACAATACTGGGATAACTATACCGGGACAACAACACCGGGATAACAATACCAGGATAACTATACCAGGATAACAATACCGGGGTTACAATGCTGGGGTAACAATACCGGGATAACAATACTGGGATAACTATACCGGGACAACAATACTGGGTAACAATACTGGGATAACAATACCAGGATAATTATACTGGGATAAGAATACCGGGATAACAATACCGGGATAACAATACTGGGATAACAATACCGGGATAACAATACCGGGATAACAACACCGGGATAACAATACCGGGGTAACAATACCGGGGTAACAATATTGTTAGTGACCCAGATGGGTTTTTCCTGACAATCTGACAGTGGTTTTATGGTTACCATTAGACTCTTAATTCCAAATTGTAGTTGAATTTAGATTCCACCATCGGTCCCTGCAGGATTTGAACACAGTCTCCAGAATATTAGCTGGGTCTTTTTTTGATAGAAACACTACAAGTGTGGAAACAGGCCATTCAGCCCAATTAGTCCATACCAACCCTCTGAAGAACATCCCACCCAGACCCATGACGTATCCTATCCCTGCATTTCCCATGGCTAATGCACCGAACCTACACATCCCTGAATACAGACAATTTGGTAATCCATCCTAATCTGTGCATCTTTGGACCATGGGAGGTAGCCCACACAGCCGGGGGCAGAATATGTAAACTCCACACAGACAGTCACCCTAGGCTGGAATTGAACCCGGGTCCCTGACGCTGTGAGGCAGGGTCTCTAGATTAATAGTCCAACAATAATACCACCACACCATCACCTCCCCGAGATGAACTCAGGAGAGCTTTTGATATCGATGTGTGAAAGATTCAGCACTTGGTGTGGCACAAGGACCTAATTCAGGCAAGTGAAGCCAGGCTGGTATCCAAGGTGGCAATAGGAGTAGTTTAGTGACCATGACTAACACCGTCAGTTTTACACATGTAAAGGAGATGAAAGACAATGCTGCCTGAAAAAGGACTTTGGACTGGGGACAGGCAGCTTTTAATGAAATAAGGCAAGATCTGTCCAAAGTAGACTGGGAGCAGTAACATCTGGGTAAATTGACTGAGAACAGCGGTAGGTATTCAAAATGGAATTGGCAGCATTACAGGCCCAATGTGTTCCTTTTTCGGTGAAATGAAGGAACAACACACCCAGAGAACCCAAGATGCCTGGTCTGGTTAAGACACAAAACAGGGTCAAAGACAGCAATTAAACAAAAGCCTTTGGTTTGGGAGTTTAGAAAGTTCAGGAAATAACTCCACAGGAATCAATACAGAGAAAGGCCTAGTAAGGCAAGACAGACGGACTCTGAGCCTGTTAGCTCGGTCTTGGGGAACGATAGCCAAAAAAACAGGGCAAGAGACGGACGCTGTGAGCATCCAGGGAGGGTGAGAGTGAGGGAGCACCAGGAGAGTGAGGGAACAGGCACAGACTGCTTCAAGCTGGGAGCTGGTGCCTGCTCTGTGACAGGACAGGTGTGCAGTAAAACACAGTGAAACACAGAAATATGGAAATTAGCAGCAGGAGGAGGCCATTCAGCCCTTCGAGCCTGCTCCACCATTCAATATGATCATGGCTGAGCATCAATCTCAACACCTCGTTCCCGCTTTTACTCCAGCAGCCCTCAGAACGACATCAAACTCCTTCTTGAATGTTTCAGCTCTAGCCACTGTCACCTTAAAAATATATTCTCTGTCTCGAAATTCCCCACCCTAGGGAAAAGACACCTGCCATTCACCTTATCTATACCCCTCATGATCTTATAAACTTGTGCAAGGTCACCACTCAACCTTCTACATTTCACGAAAATAGTCCCAGCCTATCCAGCCTCTCCTTTTAATGTGGCTTTTCATTTCCAGCACCATCCTGGTAAATCTTTTCTGAAACTTCTCCAGTTTAATAATATCCTTCTGATAACTGGGCGACCAGAACTGGACACAGTATTCCAGAAGAGGCCTCACCAATATCCTGTACAACCTCAACATAACGTCCCAACTCTTGTACTCAAAGGTCTGACCAATGAAGGGAAGCATGCTAAACATCTTCTTAACTATCCTGTCTAACTGGGACACAGGCTTCCCTTTATTGTACAACATTACCCAGGACCCCACTTTTAATTACACAAACTCTTGTTGTTTTACCAAATGCAATACCTTACATTTACCCAAATTAAACTCCATCTCCCACTCTTCAGCCCACTGACCCAATTGATCAAGATCTCTGTAATTTTAGATAACTGTCCACTGTACCACCAATCTTGGTGCCATCTGCAAACTTACTAACCATGTCCTTCTATATTCTCACCTAAATCATTGTTATAATGACAAACGGTACCAGACCCTGTGGAACACTCACCGTCACTCTCTGTCTCCTGCCGGTAAGCAATTTTGTATCCAATTGCAAGCTCAAACTGAATTCCATGTGATCAAACCTTACTAATTAGTGTACGATGTGGAACCATGTCAAAAGCTTCACTAAACTCCAAGCAATGTCTCCTGTTCTGTGTTCATCAACTCTCTTGGTTACTTCCTCAAAAAACTCAATTAAGTTTGTAAGACATGACTACCTTTGTACAAAACCATTCTGAATATCCCTGATCATTCCTTGCCTCTCCAAATACATATAAATGTTATCTTTCAGCATCACCTCCAACAACTTACCCAGCAGCGCAGTCAGACTCAGGCCTATAGTTCCCAGGCTTCTCCTTACATCTCTCTTAAACAGAGACTGAACATTAAAAAATCATGTGGGGAGAGATAAGGTGAATGGCACCTGTCTTTGCCCTAGGTGTGGGATTTCAAGACTAGAGGATATATTTTTAAGCTGAGAGAAAAGAGATTTTAAAAAGACATGAGGGGAAATTTGTTTTTACAGAGAATGTTTCGTGTGTGGAATGAACTTCCTGAGGAAGTGGTGGATGTGGGTACACTTACAACATCCAAAAGACATTTGGATAATCACATGAATAGAGAAGGTTTGGAGGGATATGGGTGAGGAGCAGGCAGGGGGTCTGGTTTAGTTTGGGATTATGCTCGGCAAGGGCTGGTTGGACCAAAGGGTCTGTTTTAGCGCTGTAAGACTCTGTGAGCACCTCACCCGTGGTTACAGTTGAAAAAATATTTCTGTAGGGTCCTTAATTTCCTCCCTAATTACAAAGTCCTGGGATACACTGGATCAAGTCCTGAAAATTTATCCAACTTTATGTTTTCAAAGACCTCCAGCTCTTCCTCTTCTATAAATGTGGACTGTTTCCAAAACATCAATATTTATTTCCCTGAGTTCTCTGGTCTCCATTTCTTTCTCCACATTAAAAATTGACGCAAAATATTCATTTGACCCCATCTCCTGAGGTTCAACACAAAGACAGCACATCTTTGATCTTTAAGAAGCCCGACTCTCTCTCTCATTGCTCTCTTGCTCTTAATGAACTTAATAGAACATAGGACAGAGAACAGTACAGAACAGTACAGGCCCTTCAGCCCTCAATGTTGTGCTGACCTTCTATCCTACTCTAAGATCAGACTAACCTACATGGCCTTCATTGTACTATCATCCATGTGCCTATCCAAGAGTCACTTAAAAGTCCCTAATGTCTCTGACTCTGCTACCACCGCTGGCAGTGCATTCCACATACACCTCACTCTCTGTGTAAAGAACCTACCTCTGACAGCTCCCCTAAACCTTCCTTCAATCCCCTTAAAATTATGCCTCCACATGATAGCCATTTCCATCCTCTGGCTGTCCACTCATCATCCACTATGCCTCTCATCATCTTGTACACCTCTATCAAGTCACCTCTCATCCTTCTTCTCCCCAATGAGAAAAGACCTCGCTCCCTCAACCTTTCTTCATAAGACACACCCTCCAGTCCAGGCAGCATTCTGGTAAATCTCCTCTGCACCCTCTCTAAAGCATCTACATTGTTTCTATAATGAGGTGACCAGAACTGAACAATTCTAGGTGTGGTCTTAACAGGGCTTTGTAGAGCTGCAGCATAAACTCACAGCTCTTAAACTCAATCCCCCTCCTAATGAAAGCCAACACACCATACGCCTTCTTAACAACCCTATCACCTTTGGTAGCAACTTCGCGAGGTCTATGGATATGGACCCCAAGATCCCTCTGTTCCTCCACACTGCCAAGAACCCTGCCTCTAATCTTGTATTCTGCATTCAAATTCAACCTTCCAAAAAGAATCACTTCACACTTTTCCAGGTGAACTCCATCTGCCACTTCCCAGCCCAGCTCTGCATCTTGTCAATGTCCCATTGCAACCTACAACAGCCCTCCATACTGTCCATAACTCCAACAACTTCCGTCCCATCGGCAAACGTACTAGCCCACCCTTCCACTTCCTCATCCAAATCATTTATAAAAATCACAAAGAGCAGAGGTCCCAGAACAGATCCCTGCGGAACACCACTGGTTATCAAATTCCAGGCTGAATACTGTCCATCTACCACCACCCTCTGTACTGGATACAGCCAATTCTGTATCCAGACAGTCAAATTTCCCTGTATCCCTTGCCTCCTTACTTTCTGAATGAGCCTACACGGGGAACCTTATCAAGCTCCTTGCTAAAATCCATGTACACCACATCCACTGCTCTACCTTCATCAATGTGTTTTGTCACATCATCAAAGAATTCAATAAGGTTTGTGAGACATGACCTGCCCCTCTCAAAGCCATGTTGACTATCTCTAATCAAACTATGGTTTTCCAAGTAATCATAAATCCTGTCTCTCAGAATCCTCTCTAATACTTTACCCACAACAGACATGTGACTGACTGGTCTAGAATTCCCAGGATAATCCCTATTCCCTTTCTTGAACAAGGTTTAACTTCCCTAGTATTGATTGGAACCTCCTTAGTTCAAATAGTTTGGATGGAGCAGACTTTGTTAGGTGTGTCCAGGAAGGGTTCCTGACTCAATCTGTAGATATGCCGCCTAGAGGGGAGGCCAGATTGGATTTAGTGCTTGGCAATGAACCATGCCAGCTGTCAGATCTCTCACCATCTCTTATTCCCAAATCCTCCACCTCAGCTGCATCTGTTCTCAGGATGACCAATTCCACCTCAGAAAGACCCAGATGGCCTCCTTCTTCCATGATCGCAACTTCCTTTCCCACTTAGTTGATGAAGCCCTCCAGTGCATTTCCTCCACTTCACGCACCACCGCCTTGAATCCCACTCCTCCCAACGCAACAAGAACAGAACCCCTGTCATCCTCACCTTCCACTCCACCATCCTCCGCACACTTCGCATCATCCTCCGTTACTTCCGCCATTTCCGAACGGACCCCACCACAAAGACACATTTCCGTCCCCACCCTGATCAGTGTTCTGGAAAGACCATTCCCTCCGCGACTCCCTTGTCAGGTCCACACCCTCCGGCCCAGACCCTACTACCTCCCCCCCCAACCCCCGGCACCTTTCCTTGCCACCACAGGAAGTGCAAAATGTGAGCCCACACCACTCCCCTCACCTCTATCCAAGGCTCCAAGGGATCCTTCCACATCCATCAGAAATTTTCCTGTACCTCTATCAATGTCACCTACTGCATCCACTGCACCCGGTGTGGTCTCCTCTATATTAGGGAGACAGAACGCCTTCTTGTGGATTGCTTCAGAGAACATCTCTGGGACACCCACACCAATCAACCCCACTTCCCTGTGGCTGAACAGTTCAACTCCCCGTCCCACTCCGTCAAAGACATGCAGCTCCTGGGCCTCCTCCACCGCTAAACCGTCACCACCTGATGCCTGGAGGAAGAAAGCCTCATATTCTGCCTTGGGACCCTGCGACCACACGAGATAAATGTGGATTTCAACAGCGTACTTATTTCCCCTCCCCCCCCACATTATCCCAGTCCCAAACCTCCAACTCAGCACCGCCCTTCAGACCTGTCCATCACTCTCCCCTCTGACCTATCACCTTCTCCCTCACCTTCATCCACCTATCGCTTTCTCAGCTACCTTCCCTCCAACCCCACCCCCCCCTCACATTTATCTCCCAGCCCCGGCCCACAAGCCTCATTTCTGATGAAAGGTGTATGCCCGAAATGTCAATTCTCCTGCTCTTCAGATGCTGCCTGACCTGCTGTGCTTTTCCAGCAGCACACTCTCGACCCAGGGCAGTCAGTGTAAATGATCCAGTGATATCTGACATCATCCAGTGATATCTAGTGTAAATGATCCAGTGATATCTGACAGATTATCAGAGCAGTCAGTCTAAATGATCCAGTGATATCTGACAGATTCCCGGAGCAGTCAGTGTAAATGATCCAGTGATATCTGACAGATTCCCAAAGCAGTCAGTGTGAATGATCCATGATATCTGACAGATTCCCGGAGCAGTCAGTGTAAATGATCCAGTGATATCTGACAGATCCCCAGGGCAGTCAGTATAAATGATCCAGTGATATCTGACAGATTCCCAGGGCAGTCAGTGTGAACGATCCAGTGATATCTGACAGATACCCAGGGCAGTCAGTGTAAATGATCCAGTGATATCTGACAGATCCCCAGGGCAGTCAGTGTAAATGATCCAGTGATATCTGACATCTTCCAGTGATAGTCAGT
>NW_025211416.1:14659-16209 GCF_004010195.1 Chiloscyllium plagiosum
GGGCAGTCAGTGTAAATGATCCAGTGATATCTGACAGATTCCCAGGGCAGTCAGTGTAAATGATCCAGTGATATCTGACAGATTCCCAGGGCAGTCAGTGTAAATGATCCAGTGATATCTGACAGATTCCCAGGGCAGTCAGTGTAAATGATCCAGTGATATCTGACAGATTCCCAGGGCAGTCAGTGTAAATGATCCAGTGATATCTGACAGATTCCCAGGGCAGTCAGTGTAAATGATCCAGTGATATCTGACAGATTCCCAGGGCAGTCAGTGTAAATGATCCAGTGATATCTGACAGATTCCCAGGGCAGTCAGTGTAAATGATCCAGTGATATCTGACAGATTCCCAGGGCAGTCAGTGTAAATGATCCAGTGATATCTGACAGATTCCCAGGGCAGTCAGTGTAAATGATCCAGTGATATCTGACAGATCCCCAATGCAATGTAACTGACCCAGTGCTGAGCAGCAGATCTCCAGAGGAGAGTGAGTGCAAAATCTGATATAAAGATCCCTTACCTTGTACCATTACATCAATCCTCTGTCTGTTTTCGGTCATGTTCTTTCCAACAACGTCACAATAATACTGGCCATTGTCGCTTCTCTCTATGTCTTTGATGGTGAGAATGTAACTGTTATAGTTGAGATCTCTGAAAGATTGGAATTTCTTTTTGTTGCTGTGACCTTTGGTAACCCCATCCGATTGGGAATGTGTCAGGATCTCAGAGCTGGAAGCTGATGTCGCCTTATTCCACGTTACACCAATGTGTTGCACACTGCCATTTACGATAGCACATTGTAACTGCACTGAGCTGCCCGTTGCGACCCTGAATAGACTCGGATTGAGAATAACCTTTGGGTTTGTCATCATTCCTGAGGGATTTAAACATGAGAATAAAACAGGGAAAGCAGCCAGTCAGCCGACAGGAATTTCTGAGAGAGTTTCATCAAACCTCCTGTCTCTCCATGAGGCTGATGACAAATCAGCTGCCTCCCCCTCCCCCTCCCTCACTGCCCCACAACGGGAGCTTTTATCTTTGAGCTAACAGTGACACTGGCTACTTCAGGCACAGAAAGAGGCCATTCAACCCATCGTGACAGAACTATCCCATACCTCCCCCTATCACTGAGCTGCTCTTTCCCCTTTGACCTTTCGCTCTGCTGCCCTGAAAGGTTTTGAGCAGGTCTTGGTGAATGAGCCTCCAGCTCCCTCTCAGGCTGAGTGTTCCCCATCACAACCTCGCACTGCTTCCCAAACCAAGCCTCAGTCTCCCTCCTGCTCTTTTTCCCGAAGCTCTGAGGGGGAACAGAGTCACTGAGCAGGGAGCTCGGAGCAGATTAGCAGTGCCTTCAGAAACATCACAACAAGGACTGCTTCCATATCTGCTGCTGTGTAAGCACAGAGAGAGAGAGAGAGACAGAGAGGGAGAGAGAGAGGGGGAGAGGGAGAGAGAGACAGAGAGAGGGAGAGACGGAGAGAGAGAGAAGGAGAGAGGGTGAGAGACAGAGACAGAGTGAGAGGGAGAGAGAGGGAGGGAGAGAGAGAGAG
>NW_025211416.1:18626-23019 GCF_004010195.1 Chiloscyllium plagiosum
GAGACAGACAGAGAGAGAGAGAGACAGAGAGAGAGACAGAGAGAGAGGGAGAGTGTGTGTGTGTGTGAGAGAGAGAGATCGAGAGAAAGAGAGAGACAGAAAGTGAGAGAGAGAGGAGCGAGAGAGAGGGTGGAGAGAGAGTGAGAAAGAGAGACAGACTGACAGAGAGAGAGAGGAGAGAGAAAGTGTCATACAGCACGAAACCAGACCCTTTGTCCAATCAGTCCATGCCAACACAATCCCAAACTAAACTAGTCCCATCTGCCTGCTCCTGATCCATATCCCTCTGAAACATTTCTTATTCATGTCCTTGTCTCAATGCCTGCTGAATGTTGTAAGTGTACCCACATCCATCACTTCCCCAGGGAGTTAATTCCACACATGACTCCCCCACTCCCCCCTACCTCCCCCCCATCCTCTGTGGGTAAAAGATGCCACTCAAGTCTTTCTTAAATTTTAAAAATCTTAAATCTCACCTTACAAGTATATCCCTCACTCGTGAAACTCCCTCACCCCAGGGGAATGGCTTTTACTGTTCATGCTGTGTATACCCCTCGTGATATTATACCCCTCTGTCAGGTCACCCCTCGGCCTCCTACACTCAAGTGTAAAAAGTCCCAGCCTATCCAGCCTCTCTTTATCACTCAAAGCCACCGTGCCTGACAATATCCTGGGAAACCTTTTCTGAATCCTCTCCAATTTAACAATGAACTTCCTAGAACTGGGTGACCAGAACTGGGCACAATATTCCAGAAGAGGTCTCACCAATGTCCTGTACAACCGCCACATGACACCCCAGCTCCTACACACAAGGGTCTGAGCAATAAAGGCAAGTGCACTAACCTCCTTCTTAACCACCCTGTCTCTATGTGACGCAAACATCCAAGAATTACATATCAGAGCCCAATGGTCTCTGTCGAACAACACAACCCAAGGCCCTGTTTTTAATTGTATAATCCCTCCCCTGGTTTGTTTTATCAAAATGGAATACCCCTCGTTTACCCAAATTAAACTCCATCTCCCACACTTCAGCCCATGGACCCAATTGATCAAGATCTCCCTGTAATCTGTGATAATCTTCTCCAGTATCCACTACAGCGTCAGTCTCCGTGTCACCCACAAACTGACTAACCACGCCCTCTGTATTCTCATCTAAATGGGGGAAGGTGGCAAAGAGTACAATGGGTGGATGGGGGGGTCATTCTGCCTGTGTTTGGTCCATATCCACATTGATGCCATGGGGTTATAGTGTTTCTTGGCGGATACCCCAGGGCATCAATGTGGACTTTACCAGTTTCCTCATTTCCCTTCCCCCCACCTTAGCCCAGTTCCAACCTTCCAGCTCAGCACTGTCCTCATGACCTGTCCTACTTGCCCATCTTCCTTTCACCTCTCCACTCCACCCTCCCCTCTGACCTATCACCTCCATCCCCACCCCATTCACCTATTGCACTCAATGCTACTTTCTCCCCACCCCCATCTCCCTCTCATTTATCGCTCCACTGTGCAGACACCCTGCCTCTATTCCTGATGAAGGGCTTATGCCCAAAACATTGATTTTCCTGCTCCTCGGATGCTGCCAGCACCACTCTAATCTAGACTCTAAGTAAACAATGTCTACTGCTCATCACCTATTGTACTCTGTGTTCATCAATCCTCTTGATTACTTCCAAATATTGACTGGGAATACGATAGTTCGAGTATTTTAGATGGGTCAGTTTTTGTCTAATGTATGAAGGAGGGTACCCTGATACAGTATGTAGCCAGGCCAACTAGGGGCGAGGCCACATTGGATTTGGTACTGGGGAATGAACCCGGCCAGGTGTTAGATTTGGATGTAGGTGAGCACTTTGGTGATAGTGACCAGACTTCGGTTATGTTTACTGTAGCGATGGAAAGGGATATACCGCAGGGCAAGGGTTATTGCTGGGGGAAAGGCAATTATGATGTAATTAGGCAAGGTTTAGGATGCATAGGATGGGGAAGGAAACTGCAGGAATGGGAACATTAGAAATGTGGAGCTTATTCAAGGAACAGCTACTACATGTGCTTGATAAGTATGTACCTATCAGGCAGGGAGGAAGTGGTCTTGCGAGGGAGCTGTGGTTTACTAAAGAAGTTGTGGTTTGGAGATGCCGGTGATGGACTGGGGTGTACAAAGTTAAAAATCACACAACACCAGGTTAGAGTCCAACAGGTTTAATTGGAAGCACACTAGCTTTCGGAGCGACGCTCCTTCATCAGGTGATTGTGGAGGGCTCGATCGTAACACAGAATTTATAGCAAAAATTTGCAGTGTGATGTAACTGAAATTATACATTGAAAAATTGATTGTCTGTTAAGCCTTTCATCTGTTAGAATACAGTGATAGTTTCACTTCTTTCATGTGTAAATCACAAAACCCTTTTTTAAAGTTGCATTCTCGGGTTAGCTGTTAACAATGGTGATAGCTGGACAATATGTTGAAGGTGTTGGACCCCTGTGTGCTCTGTCTATGCCGCGATGATTAGATTGATTCTAATCTAAAAAGTGAGATAACGGAGTTTTAATTTTTAATTTTTCAATGTATAATTTCAGTTACATCACACTGTAAATTTCTGCTATAAATTCTGTGTTACGATCGAGCCCTCCACTATCACCTGATGAAGGAGCGTCGCTCCGAAAGCTAGTCCTTCCAATTAAACCTGTTGGACTATAACCTGGTGTTGTGTGATTTTTAACTTTGTACACCCCAGTCCAACACCAGCATCTCCAAATTATGTTAGGATGGGACATGAAGGCTCAGTTCAGGCGCTTGAGAGTTACAAGTTAGCCAGGAAAGACCTAAAGAGAGAGCTAAGAAGAGCCAGGAGGGGACATGAGAAGTCATTGACGGATAGGATCAAGGAAAACCCTCAGGCTTTCTATAGGTACATCAGGAATAAAATAATGATTAGGGCCAATCAAGGACAGCAGTGGGAAGTTGTGTGTGGAGTCTGAGGAGATAAGGGAAGCGCTAAATGAATATTTTTCATTAGTATTTACACTGGAAAAAGACAATGTGGTCGAGGAGAATACTGAGATACAGGCTACTAGACGCGATGGGATTGAGGTTCATAAGGAGGAGGTGTTAGCAATTCTGGAAAGTGTGAAAATAGATAAATTCCCTGGGCCAGATGGGATTTATCCTGGGACTCTCTGGGAAGCTAGGGAGGAGATTGCTGAGCCTTTGGCATTGATCTTTATGTCATCATTGTCGACAGGAAAAGTGCCAGAAGACTGGAGGATAGCAAATGCTGTTCCCTTGTTCAAAAAGGGGAGTAGAGACAACCCTGGTAATTATAGACCAGTGAGCCTTACTTCGGTTGTTGGAAGGATTAAAAAATATAGGATTTACTATCATCTAGAAAAGAATAAGCTGATTAAGGATAGTCAGCACGGTTTTGTGAAGAGTAGGTCGTGCCTTACAAACCTTACTGAGTTCTTTGAGATGGTGACCAAACAGGTGGATGAGGGTAAAGCGGTTGATGTGGTGTACATGGATTTCAGTAAGGCATTCGATAAGGTTCCCCATGGTAGGCTATTACATAAAATACGGATGCATGAGAGTGAGGATGAGTGGTTTGGATCAGAAAGTGGTGAGCTGAAAGAAGACAGAGGGTGGTGGTTGATGGGAAATCTGGAGCTCAGTAACTAGTGGTGTACTGCAAGGATCTGGTTAGGGGGCCATTGCTGTTTGTCATTTTTATAAATGACCTGGATGAGGGCTTAGAAGGATGGGTTAGTAAATTTATGGATGTCACTATGGCCGGTGGAGTTGTGGATAGTAAGGAAGGATGGTGTGCGTTACAGAGGGACATAGATAAGCTGCAGAGTTTAATGTGGAAAAGAGTGAGGTGATTCACTTTGGAAGGAGTAACAGGAATGCAGAGCACTGGGCTAATGGTAAGATTCTTGGTAGTGTAGATGAGCAGAGAGATCTCAGTCTCCAGGTACATAGATCCCTGAAAGTTGCCACCCAGGTTGATAGCTGAAAATGTGTTGCTGGAAAAGCGCAGCAGGTCAGGTAGCATCCAAGGAACAGGAGAATCGACGTTTCGGGCATAAGCCCTTCTTCAGGAAGGGCTTATGCCTGAAACGTCGATTCTCTGTTCCTTGGATGATGCCTGACCTGCTGCGCTTTTCCAGCAACACATTTTCAGCTCTGATCTCCAGCATCTGCAGCCCTCACTTTCTCACCCAGGTTAATAGGATTGTTAAGAAGGCATACAGTGTGTTAGCTTTTGTTGATAGAGGGATTAAGCTCTGGAACCATGAGATCATATTGCAGCTGTACAAAACTCTGGTGGAGCCACATTTGGAGTATTGTGTACAGTTCTGGTCATCTCTGCACACCTCGACACGGTCCTGTCCC
>NW_025211417.1:0-1218 GCF_004010195.1 Chiloscyllium plagiosum
ATTTCTTCATACGAACAAATTTACAACTTAGTGGTTTATTCAAATTTTATAACATATTGGGGTAGTACGGTGCTTTGCACTGCTACCTCACAACGCCAGGGACCCAGGTTCAATTCCAACTTCAGGTGACAGACTGTGTGGAGTTTGGATGTTCTCCCTGTTACAGGCGTTTCTTCCCACAGTCCAAAGGTATGGAGGGTGGGTGGACTGACCGGGCTAAATTGCTCCATGGTGTGTAGGCTAGGTGGATTAGCCATGGTAAATGCAGGGGCATGGGGTGATTCTGAATGGGATGCTCTTTGGTGGGTCAGTGCAGATTCAATGTGACAAATGGCCTCTTTCTGCACTGTAGGAATTTTATGCATCTCTGTCTGACGTCTTGCAAATGCACCTTTCTGGAAAGGACAGTTTGCTGTCATGTTCAGTACTGCAGTGTCTATATTTTCCCACATACCTCTAAATTAGTTTTGCATGAAATTCCCCCCATTTCCACTGTATCTTAGCTAGCATTCCCCCTTTCATTCCTTATCAATTTTTCCATTACCGTGACTTATGATCCTTTTCTCTTTATAGATTATTGTAGACTAAGTCGAGTTACCATGTTTACCAAAGTATAAGATGAAAATGCATTTTTTTTCAGATCCCATACTTAACTATCCCATAAAGCTTGTTAAGGGGGAGGGGGAGGGTGGAATGGAGGAAACTGGTGAAATCTATACTGATCCCAATTGTTGGATGGTCGCATAATGGAAGATGAAGTGTTCTTCCTCCAGATGTCAGGTGGCTAGAGTTTGGCGATGGAGGCAGCCCAGGACACACATGCCTTACCTGAGTGGGAGGGGTAGTTAAAGTGTTCAGCCACAGGACAGTGGATCATTTACTTCGCTTGTCCCAGAGGTGTTCTCCGAAACATTCTGCAAGTCCAGTCTCCCTAATGCAAAGGAGACCACGTCAAGCACAACGGACACGTAAATAAATCTTATAAATAAATTGTATAAATTTTAGCCTGCCAGAGTTATTTTCTATCAGACTTTAATTAAGTTGGATGACGGGATGAAAGAGTCTGTTGGTCAGACTTGAATCAGCACCCCGAAATGAGACAAAGCCATTAATATCAGTGAACTGCATTTGTTAAAAGCATTAGTTCTTGATTTATTTTCACATCTTACTGGTATTCACATCTGCACATTCAATGTCAAACTCTGACATCAGAAATGA
>NW_025211417.1:1800-4185 GCF_004010195.1 Chiloscyllium plagiosum
ACTGCAAGTTTTGTGATTGGTGGAGAGGTTCGCAATCGCGGCGTGTCTCCGCCCCTTTCCTCTGATGGTGTGTCTCCCTGAGGTAGATTTGTATACCTCAAAAATTACCACATTGACTCAATCTAACTCCGAGACTCAATGTTACTGACAGTTAATTTGTGTGTGAACCCGAGGGCCCTATGTGTCTTGTTATAGAGGCGGAGACATACCCAGCAGGGAAACAGACCCCTCAGTCCAACTCGTCTATACTGACCAGAAATCCAAAAGTAATCTCGTCTCATGTGTCAGCATTTGGCTCATAAACCCACCCAGATACTTTTAAAATGTTGTAATTGTACCAGCCTCCAACACTTCCTCTGGAAGTTCATGCCACATACGAACCACCTTTGTGTAAAAAATTTTCCCCATGTCTGTTTTTCAAACTCTCTCTCCTCTCACTGTAAAAATGTGTCCCCTGATCTTGAAATCCTCCATCCTTGGGAAGAGGCAACTACCATTAACCCTATCTACCCACCTCGTGGTTTTATAAACATCGCCTCTCAACCTTCTCTGCTCTGACAGAAAAACATCCCAGCCGATCCAGCCTTAATTCCAATTTGATCATAGTGGCGCAGTGATGATTTCAGCTCTTTGTGTGTCAAGGATCTCTCAATTGTAAACAGTGCCTCTTAAGTTCACCTCAACTTAAACCGAATGGCATACGCTATTTGTGACCAGATTTGTAAGGTATGTTTTGAGATGGAGGAGTAAAACTCACAATAAAAGATTAATGCAGCCTTTATTCACAACTCATTATTAAACACACTTTCTCCATTTACAGATGTGATTGAGAGGCTTCTCCGAATGAATCTTTGACTGATAACTGAGTTTGTCAGGATTTTGAGAGTCACTGTAGCTCTGTTGTAGCACAGGGAACTGTGCTTTCAGTCAGACCATATTGTGCAGAAAGTTCTCCCGCATCAGACGAGTAAAGTCGACGTGTTTGTAACAAGTTGTGAAACTTGAAAGTGTTCAAAAAACATTTGCAATGATGTTGCCAGTGTTGGAGTGTTTGAGGGAGGAAGAGGCTGAATAGGCTGGGATTATTTTCCCTGGAGCATTGGTTGCTGAGGGCTAAGCTTATAGAGGTTTATAAAATCCACAAAGGGCGTTGATAGCGTAAATAGGCAAGGTCGTTTCCTCAAGGTGGGAGAGTTTAGAACGAGAAGGCGCAGTTTTAGGGTGAAAGAAGAAAAGTTTAAAAGGGATCTCAAAGTGGTAAGTTTCTCACAGAGACGAGAGAGATTGAAAAACAGACATGGGGCAATTTTTTTACACAGAAGTGGTGGACATGGGTACAATTACAACATTTGGATAAGTACGTGAATAGCAAAGGTTTGGAGGGAAAGGGAGAGGCTGAATAGGCTGAGGTTGTTTACCCTGGGGTGTCAGCAGCTGAGGGTTTGCCTTATAGAGGTTTATAAAACCATGAAGGACATGGATAGGGTAAAAAGTCAAGGACATTTCTTGGGTTTGGGGGAGTCCAGAAAAAGAGGGAACAGGTTTTAAGTGAGAGGCGAAAGGGACCTGAGGAGCAACCTTTTCACAGAGGGTGATGTGTGTACAGAATGAGCTGCCAATGAAAGCGGTGAAGGGCTGGTACAATGTCAACATGTAAAAGGCATCCTCATGTGTGTAAGTATATAAAGAGTTTAGAGAGATATAAAGACTCTGGTGCGGCCGCATCTGGAGTATTGTGTGCAGTTTTGGTCGCCATACTATAGGAAGGATGTAGAGACACTGGAACGGGTGCAGAGGAGGTTTACCAGGATGTTGCCTGGTATGGTAGGAAGATCGTATGAGGAAAGGCTGAGGCACTTGGGGCTGCTTTCATTGGAGAAAAGAAGGTTTAGGGGTGACTTGATAAGGTGTACAAGATGATTAGGGGTTTAGATAGGGCCGACAGTGAGAATCTTTTTCCACGTATGGAAGGAAGATCGTATGAGGAAAGACTGAGACACTTGGGGCTGTTTTCATTAGAGAAAAGAAGGTTTAGGGGTGACTTGACTGAGGTGTACAAGATGATTAGGGGGTTAGATAGGGCTGACAGTGTGAACCTTTTCCCGCGTATGGAGTCGGGTATTACAAGGGGGCATAGCTTTAAATTAAAGGGGGTAGGTATAGGACAGATGTTAGGGGTAGATTCTTTACTCAGCGAGTCGTGAGTTCATGGAATGCCCTGCCACTAGCAGTGGTGCATTCTCCCACTTTATGGGCATTTCAACGGGCATTGGATAGGCATATGGAAGATAGTGGGCTAGTGTAGGTTAGGTGGGCTTGGATCGACGCAACATCGAGGGCCGAAGGGCCTGTACTGCGCTATATTCTTCTATGTTCTATGTTCTA